>NW_028128783.1:0-132104 GCF_965231255.1 Vanellus vanellus | reverse complement strand
CGGAGGGCTGCCGAAAGCGAAAATAGGTGCTTTTGAGGATGGAGTCCGCAGGAAAGCAGAGAGGGCCAAATTGTCTGGGGCATTTGAAAGGGTTCCAGGAGGCAGTGAGAACCAGCATTACTTTTCCCCGCTGGCACCTTTGCTGTGGCAGCAAAAGCTGGACGTTTGTCTTTTTGCTCCGGACGCTGCCGAAAGCGAAAACAGGTGCTTTGAGGATGGAGTCCGCAGGAAAGCAGAGAGGGCCAAATTGTCTGTGGCATTTGAAAGGGTTCCAGGAGGCAGTGAGAACCAGCATTACTTTTCCCCGCTGGCACCTTTGCTGTGGCAGCAAAGCTGGACGTTTTTCTTTTTACCACCGGAGGGCGCCGAAAGAGAAAAAAAGGCGCTTTTGAGGATAGAGTCGCAGGAAAGCAGAGAGGGCCAAATTGTCAGGGGCATTTGAAAGGGTTCCAGGAGGCAGTGAGAACCAGCATTACTTTTCCCCACTGGCACCTTTGCTGTGGCAGCAAAAGCTGGACGTTTGTCTTTTTTGCTCCGGAGGCTGCCGAAAGCGAAAACAGGTGCTTTTGAGGATGGAGTCCGCAGGAAAGCAGAGAGGGCCAAATTGTCTGGGGCATTTGAACAGGTTCCAGGAGGCAGTGAGAACCAGCATTACTTTTCCCCGGCTGGCACCTTTGCTGTGGCAGCAAAAGCTGGACGTTTGTCTTTTTTGCTCCGGACGCTGCCGAAAGCGAAAACAGGTGCTTTTGAGGATGGAGTCCGCAGGAAAGCAGAGAGGGCCAAATTGTCTGGGGCATTTGAAAGGGTTCCAGGAGGCAGTGAGAACCAGCATTACTTTTCCCCGCTGGCACCTTTGCTGTGGCAGCAAAAGCTGGACGTTGTCTTTTTTGCTCCGGAGGCTGCCGAAAGCGAAAACAGGTGCTTTTGAGGATGGAGTCCACAGGAAAGCAGAGAGGGCCAAATTGTCTGTGGCATTTTGAAAGGGTTCCAGGAGGCAGTGAGAACCAGCATTACTTTCCTGGCACCTTTGCTGTGGCAGCAAAAGCTGGACGTTTGTCTTTTTTGCTCCGGAGGCTGCCGAAAGCGAAAATAGGTGCTTTTGAGGATGGAGTCCGCAGGAAAGCAGAGAGGGCCAAATTGTCTGTGGCATTTGAAAGAGTTCCAGGAGGCAGTGAGAACCAGCATCACTTTTCCCCGCTGGCACCTTTGCTGTGGCAGCAAAAGCTGGACGTTTGTCTTTTTACCATCGGAGGGCGCCGAATGTGAAAAACGGCGCTTTTGAGGATGGAGTCCGCAAGAAAGCAGAGAGGGCCAAATTGTCTGTGGCATTTGAAAGGGTTCCAGGAGGCAGTGAGAACCAGCATTACTTTTCCCCGCTGGCACCTTTGCTGTGGCAGCAAAAGCTGGACGTTTGTCTTTTTTGCTCCGGACGCTGCCGAAAGCGAAAACAGGTGCTTTTGAGGATGGAGTCCGCAGGAAAGCAGAGAGGGCCAAATTGTCTGTGGCATTTGAAAGGGTTCCAGGAGGCAGTGAGAACCAGCATTACTTTTCCCCGCTGGCACCTTTGCTGTGGCAGCAAAAGCTGGACGTTTGTCTTTTTTGCTCCGAAGGCTGCCGAAAGCGAAAATAGGTGCTTTTGAGGATGGAGTCCGCAGGAAAGCAGAGAGGGCCAAATTGTCTGGGGCATTTGAAAGGGTTCCAGGAGGCAGTGAGAACCAGCATTACTTTTCCCCGCTGGCACCTTTGTTGTGGCAGCAAAAGCTGGACGTTTGTCTTTTTACCACCGGAGGGCGCCGAAAGTGAAAAAAGGCGCTTTTGAGGATAGAGTCCGCAGGAAAGCAGAGAGGGCCAAATTGTCAGGGGCATTTGAAAGGGTTCCAGGAGGCAGTGAGAACCAGCATTACTTTTCCCCGCTGGCACCTTTGCTGTGGCAGCAAAAGCTGGACGTTTGTCTTTTTTGCTCCGGAGGCTGCCGAAAGCGAAAACAGGTGCTTTTGAGGATGGAGTCCGCAGGAAAGCAGAGAGGGCCAAATTGTCTGGGGCATTTGAAAGAGTTCCAGAAGGCAGTGAGAACCAGCATCACTTTTCCCCGTTGGCACCTTTGCTGTGGCAGCAAAAGCTGGACGTTTGTCTTTTTACCACCGGAGGGCGCCGAAAGTGAAAAAAGGCGCTTTTGAGGATAGAGTCCACAGGAAAGCAGAGAGGGCTTAATTGTCTGGGGCATTTGAAAGGGTTCCAGGAGGCAGTGAGAACCAGCATTACTTTTCCCCGCTGGCACCTTTGCTGTGGCAGCAAAAGCTGGACGTTTGTCTTTTTTGCTCCGGAGGCTGCCGAAAGCGAAAACAGGTGCTTTTGAGGATGGAGTCCGCAGGAAAGCAGAGAGGGCCAAATTGTCAGGGGCATTTGAAAGGGTTCCAGGAGGCAGTGAGAACCAGCATTACTTTTCCCCGCTGGCACCTTTGCTGTGGCAGCAAAAGCTGGACGTTTGTCTTTTTTTGCTCCGGAGGCTGCCGAAAGCGAAAATAGGTGCTTTTGAGGATGGAGTCCGCAGGAAAGCAGAGAGGGCCAAATTGTCTGTGGCATTTGAAAGAGTTCCAGGAGGCAGTGAGAACCAGCATTACTTTTCCCCGCTGGCACCTTTGCTGTGGCAGCAAAAGGTGGACGTTTTTCTTTTTACCACCGGAGGGCGCCGAAAGTGAAAAAAGGCGCTTTTGAGGATAGAGTCCGCAGGAAAGCAGAGAGGGCCAAATTGTCAGGGGCATTTGAAAGGGTTCCAGGAGGCAGTGAGAACCAGCATTACTTTTCCCCACTGGCACCTTTGCTGTGGCAGCAAAAGCTGGACGTTTGTCTTTTTTGCTCCGGAGGCTGCCGAAAGCGAAAACAGGTGCTTTTGAGGATGGAGTCCGCAGGAAAGCAGAGAGGGCCAAATTGTCTGGGGCATTTGAAAGGGTTCCAGGAGGCAGTGAGAACCAGCATTACTTTTCCCCGCTGGCACCTTTGCTGTGGCAGCAAAAGCTGGACGTTTGTCTTTTTTGCTCCGGAGGCTGCCGAAAGCGAAAACAGGTGCTTTTGAGGATGGAGTCCGCAGGAAAGCAGAGAGGGCCAAATTGTCTGTGGCATTTGAAAGGGTTCCAGGAGGCAGTGAGAACCAGCATTACTTTTCCCCGCTGGCACCTTTGCTGAGGCAGCAAAAGCTGGCCGTTTGTCTTTTTTGCTCCGGAGGCTGCCGAAAGCGAAAACAGGTGCTTTTGAGGATGGAGTCCGCAGGAAAGCAGAGAGGGCCAAATTGTCTGGGGCATTTGAAGAGGTTCCAGGAGGCAGTGAGAACCAGCATTACTTTTCCCCGCTGGCACCTTTGCTGTGGCAGCAAAAGCTGGACGTTTGTCTGTTTTGCTCCGGAGGCTGCCGAAAGCGAAAATAGGTGCTTTTGAGGATGGAGTCCGCAGGAAAGCAGAGAGGGCCAAATTGTCTGGGGCATTTGAAGAGGTTCCAGGAGGCAGTGAGAACCAGCATTACTTTTCCCCGCTGGCACCTTTGCTGTGGCAGCAAAAGCTGGACGTTTGTCTTTTTTGCTCCGGAGGCTGCCGAAAGCGAAAACAGGTGCTTTTGAGGATGGAGTCCGCAGGAAAGCAGAGAGGGCCAAATTGTCTGTGGCATTTGAAAGGGTTCCAGGAGGCAGTGAGAACCAGCATTACTTTTCCCCGCTGGCACCTTTGCTGTGGCAGCAAAAGCTGGACGTTTGTCTTTTTTGCTCCGGAGGCTGCCGAAAGCGAAAACAGGTGCTTTTGAGGATGGAGTCCGCAGGAAAGCAGAGAGGGCCAAATTGTCTGGGGCATTTGAAAGGGTTCCAGGAGGCAGTGAGAACCAGCATTACTTTTCCCCGCTGGCACCTTTGCTGTGGCAGCAAAAGCTGGACGTTTGTCTTTTTTGCTCCGGAGGCTGCCGAAAGCGAAAATAGGTGCTTTTGAGGATGGAGTCCGCAGGAAAGCAGAGAGGGCCAAATTGTCTGTGGCATTTGAAAGAGTTCCAGGAGGCAGTGAGAACCAGCATTACTTTTCCCCGCTGGCACCTTTGCTGTGGCAGCAAAAGCTGGACGTTTTTCTTTTTACCACCGGAGGGCGCCGAAAGAGAAAAAAGGCGCTTTTGAGGATAGAGTCCGCAGGAAAGCAGAGAGGGCCAAATTGTCAGGGGCATTTGAAAGGGTTCCAGGAGGCAGTGAGAACCAGCATCACTTTTTCCCCGCTGGCACCTTTGCTGTGGCAGCAAAAGCTGGACGTTTGTCTTTTTACCACCGGAGGGCGCCGAATGTGAAAAACGGCGCTTTTGAGGATGGAGTCCGCAAGAAAGCAGAGAGGGCCAAATTGTCTGTGGCATTTGAAAGGGTTCCAGGAGGCAGTGAGAACCAGCATTACTTTTCCCCGCTGGCACCTTTGCTGTGGCAGCAAAAGCTGGACGTTTGTCTTTTTTGCTCCGGACGCTGCCGAAAGCGAAAACAGGTGCTTTTGAGGATGGAGTCCGCAGGAAAGCAGAGAGGGCCAAATTGTCTGTGGCATTTGAAAGGGTTCCAGGAGGCAGTGAGAACCAGCATTACTTTTCCCCGCTGGCACCTTTGCTGTGGCAGCAAAAGCTGGACGTTTGTCTTTTTTGCTCCGGAGGCTGCCGAAAGCGAAAATAGGTGCTTTTGAGGATGGAGTCCGCAGGAAAGCAGAGAGGGCCAAATTGTCTGGGGCATTTGAAAGGGTTCCAGGAGGCAGTGAGAACCAGCATTACTTTTCCCCGCTGGCACCTTTGTTGTGGCAGCAAAAGCTGGACGTTTGTCTTTTTACCACCGGAGGGCGCCGAAAGTGAAAAAAGGCGCTTTTGAGGATAGAGTCCGCAGGAAAGCAGAGAGGGCCAAATT
Source organism: Vanellus vanellus (assembly GCF_965231255.1). NCBI lineage: Eukaryota > Metazoa > Chordata > Aves > Charadriiformes > Charadriidae > Vanellus > Vanellus vanellus. The sequence goes on along the minus strand of NW_028128783.1, from coordinate 127,204 downwards.
GTCAGGGGCATTTGAAAGGGTTCCAGGAGGCAGTGAGAACCAGCATTACTTTTCCCCGCTGGCACCTTTGCTGTGGCAGCAAAAGCTGGACGTTTGTCTTTTTTGCTCCGGAGGCTGCCGAAAGCGAAAACAGGTGCTTTTGAGGATGGAGTCCGCAGGAAAGCAGAGAGGGCCAAATTGTCTGGGGCATTTGAAAGGGTTCCAGGAGGCAGTGAGAACCAGCATTACTTTTCCCCGCTGGCACCTTTGCTGTGGCAGCAAAAGCTGGACGTTTGTCTTTTTTGCTCCGGAGGCTGCCGAAAGCGAAAACAGGTGCTTTTGAGGATGGAGTCCGCAGGAAAGCAGAGAGGGCCAAATTGTCTGTGGCATTTGAAAGGGTTCCAGGAGGCAGTGAGAACCAGCATTACTTTTCCCCGCTGGCACCTTTGCTGTGGCAGCAAAAGCTGGACGTTTGTCTTTTTTGCTCCGGAGGTTGCCAAAAGCGAAAACAGGTGCTTTTGAGGATGGAGTCCGCAGGAAAGCAGAGAGGGCCAAATTGTCTGGGGCATTTGAACAGGTTCCAGGAGGCAGTGAGAACCAGCATTACTTTTCCCCGCTGGCACCTTTGCTGTGGCAGCAAAAGCTGGACGTTTGTCTTTTTTGCTCCGGAGGCTGCCGAAAGCGAAAATAGGTGCTTTTGAGGATGGAGTCCGCAGGAAAGCAGAGAGGGCCAAATTGTCTGTGGCATTTGAAGAGGTTCCAGGAGGCAGTGAGAACCAGCATTACTTTTCCCCGCTGGCACCTTTGCTGTGGCAGCAAAAGCTGGACGTTTGTCTTTTTTGCTCCGGAGGCTGCCGAAAGCGAAAACAGGTGCTTTTGAGGATGGAGTCCGCAGGAAAGCAGAGAGGGCCAAATTGTCTGGGGCATTTGAAAGGGTTCCAGGAGGCAGTGAGAACCAGCATTACTTTTCCCCGCTGGCACCTTTGCTGTGGCAGCAAAAGCTGGACGTTTGTCTTTTTTGCTCCGGAGGCTGCCGAAAGCGAAAACAGGTGCTTTTGAGGATGGAGTCCGCAGGAAAGCAGAGAGGGCCAAATTGTCTGGGGCATTTGAAAGGGTTCCAGGAGGCAGTGAGAACCAGCATTACTTTTCCCCGCTGGCACCTTTGCTGTGGCAGCAAAAGCTGGACGTTTGTCTTTTTTGCTCCGGAGGCTGCCGAAAGCGAAAATAGGTGCTTTTGAGGATGGAGTCCGCAGGAAAGCAGAGAGGGCCAAATTGTCTGTGGCATTTGAAAGAGTTCCAGGAGGCAGTGAGAACCAGCATTACTTTTCCCCGCTGGCACCTTTGCTGTGGCAGCAAAAGCTGGACGTTTTTCTTTTTACCACCGGAGGGCGCCGAAAGAGAAAAAAGGCGCTTTTGAGGATAGAGTCCGCAGGAAAGCAGAGAGGGCCAAATTGTCAGGGGCATTTGAAAGGGTTCCAGGAGGCAGTGAGAACCAGCATTACTTTTTCCCACTGGCACCTTTGCTGTGGCAGCAAAAGCTGGACGTTTGTCTTTTTTGCTCCGGAGGCTGCCGAAAGCGAAAACAGGTGCTTTTGAGGATGGAGTCCGCAGGAAAGCAGAGAGGGCCAAATTGTCAGGGGCATTTGAAAGGGTTCCAGGAGGCAGTGAGAACCAGCATTACTTTTCCCCGCTGGCACCTTTGCTGTGGCAGCAAAAGCTGGACGTTTGTCTTTTTTGCTCCGGACGCTGCCGAAAGCGAAAACAGGTGCTTTTGAGGATGGAGTCCGCAGGAAAGCAGAGAGGGCCAAATTGTCTGTGGCATTTGAAAGGGTTCCAGGAGGCAGTGAGAACCAGCATTACTTTTCCCCGCTGGCACCTTTGCTGAGGCAGCAAAAGCTGGCCGTTTGTCTTTTTTGCTCCGGAGGCTGCCGAAAGCGAAAACAGGTGCTTTTGAGGATGGAGTCCGCAGGAAAGCAGAGAGGGCCAAATTGTCTGGGGCATTTGAACAGGTTCCAGGAGGCAGTGAGAACCAGCATTACTTTTCCCCGCTGGCACCTTTGCTGTGGCAGCAAAAGCTGGACGTTTGTCTTTTTTGCTCCGGACGCTGCCGAAAGCGAAAACAGGTGCTTTTGAGGATGGAGTCCGCAGGAAAGCAGAGAGGGCCAAATTGTCTGGGGCATTTGAAAGGGTTCCAGGAGGCAGTGAGAACCAGCATTACTTTTCCCCGCTGGCACCTTTGCTGTGGCAGCAAAAGCTGGACGTTTGTCTTTTTTGCTCCGGAGGCTGCCGAAAGCGAAAACAGGTGCTTTTGAGGATGGAGTCCACAGGAAAGCAGAGAGGGCCAAATTGTCTGTGGCATTTGAAAGGGTTCCAGGAGGCAGTGAGAACCAGCATTACTTTTCCCCGCTGGCACCTTTGCTGTGGCAGCAAAAGCTGGACGTTTGTCTTTTTTGCTCCGGAGGCTGCCGAAAGCGAAAACAGGTGCTTTTGAGGATGGAGTCCGCAGGAAAGCAGAGAGGGCCAAATTGTCTGTGGCATTTGAAAGAGTTCCAGGAGGCAGTGAGAACCAGCATCACTTTTCCCCGCTGGCACCTTTGCTGTGGCAGCAAAAGCTGGACGTTTGTCTTTTTACCACCGGAGGGCGCCGAATGTGAAAAACGGCGCTTTTGAGGATGGAGTCCGCAAGAAAGCAGAGAGGGCCAAATTGTCTGTGGCATTTGAAAGGGTTCCAGGAGGCAGTGAGAACCAGCATTACTTTTCCCCGCTGGCACCTTTGCTGTGGCAGCAAAAGCTGGACGTTTGTCTTTTTTGCTCCGGACGCTGCCGAAAGCGAAAACAGGTGCTTTTGAGGATGGAGTCCGCAGGAAAGCAGAGAGGGCCAAATTGTCTGTGGCATTTGAAAGGGTTCCAGGAGGCAGTGAGAACCAGCATTACTTTTCCCCGCTGGCACCTTTGCTGTGGCAGCAAAAGCTGGACGTTTGTCTTTTTTGCTCCGGAGGCTGCCGAAAGCGAAAATAGGTGCTTTTGAGGATGGAGTCCGCAGGAAAGCAGAGAGGGCCAAATTGTCTGGGGCATTTGAAAGGGTTCCAGGAGGCAGTGAGAACCAGCATTACTTTTCCCCGCTGGCACCTTTGCTGTGGCAGCAAAAGCTGGACGTTTGTCTTTTTTGCTCCGGAGGTTGCCAAAAGCGAAAACAGGTGCTTTTGAGGATGGAGTCCGCAGGAAAGCAGAGAGGGCCAAATTGTCTGGGGCATTTGAACAGGTTCCAGGAGGCAGTGAGAACCAGCATTACTTTTCCCCGCTGGCACCTTTGCTGTGGCAGCAAAAGCTGGACGTTTGTCTTTTTTGCTCCGGAGGCTGCCGAAAGCGAAAACAGGTGCTTTTGAGGATGGAGTCCGCAGGAAAGCAGAGAGGGCCAAATTGTCTGGGGCATTTGAAAGGGTTCCAGGAGGCAGTGAGAACCAGCATTACTTTTCCCCGCTGGCACCTTTGCTGAGGCAGCAAAAGCTGGCAGTTTGTCTTTTTTGCTCCGGAGGCTGCCGAAAGCGAAAACAGGTGCTTTTGAGGATGGAGTCCGCAGGAAAGCAGAGAGGGCCAAATTGTCTGGGGCATTTGAAAGAGTTCCAGAAGGCAGTGAGAACCAGCATCACTTTTCCCCGTTGGCACCTTTGCTGTGGCAGCAAAAGCTGGACGTTTGTCTTTTTACCACCGGAGGGCGCCGAAAGTGAAAAAAGGCGCTTTTGAGGATAGAGTCCACAGGAAAGCAGAGAGGGCTTAATTGTCTGGGGCATTTGAAAGGGTTCCAGGAGGCAGTGAGAACCAGCATTACTTTTCCCCGCTGGCACCTTTGCTGTGGCAGCAAAAGCTGGACGTTTGTCTTTTTTGCTCCGGAGGCTGCCGAAAGCGAAAACAGGTGCTTTTGAGGATGGAGTCCGCAGGAAAGCAGAGAGGGCCAAATTGTCAGGGGCATTTGAAAGGGTTCCAGGAGGCAGTGAGAACCAGCATTACTTTTCCCCGCTGGCACCTTTGCTGTGGCAGCAAAAGCTGGACGTTTGTCTTTTTTGCTCCGGAGGCTGCCGAAAGCGAAAATAGGTGCTTTTGAGGATGGAGTCCGCAGGAAAGCAGAGAGGGCCAAATTGTCTGTGGCATTTGAAAGAGTTCCAGGAGGCAGTGAGAACCAGCATTACTTTTCCCCGCTGGCACCTTTGCTGTGGCAGCAAAAGGTGGACGTTTTTCTTTTTACCACCGGAGGGCGCCGAAAGTGAAAAAAGGCGCTTTTGAGGATAGAGTCCGCAGGAAAGCAGAGAGGGCCAAATTGTCAGGGGCATTTGAAAGGGTTCCAGGAGGCAGTGAGAACCAGCATTACTTTTCCCCACTGGCACCTTTGCTGTGGCAGCAAAAGCTGGACGTTTGTCTTTTTTGCTCCGGAGGCTGCCGAAAGCGAAAACAGGTGCTTTTGAGGATGGAGTCCGCAGGAAAGCAGAGAGGGCCAAATTGTCTGTGGCATTTGAAAGGGTTCCAGGAGGCAGTGAGAACCAGCATTACTTTTCCCCGCTGGCACCTTTGCTGTGGCAGCAAAAGCTGGACGTTTGTCTTTTTTGCTCCGGAGGCTGCCGAAAGCGAAAACAGGTGCTTTTGAGGATGGAGTCCGCAGGAAAGCAGAGAGGGCCAAATTGTCTGTGGCATTTGAAAGGGTTCCAGGAGGCAGTGAGAACCAGCATTACTTTTCCCCGCTGGCACCTTTGCTGAGGCAGCAAAAGCTGGCCGTTTGTCTTTTTTGCTCCGGAGGCTGCCGAAAGCGAAAACAGGTGCTTTTGAGGATGGAGTCCGCAGGAAAGCAGAGAGGGCCAAATTGTCTGGGGCATTTGAACAGGTTCCAGGAGGCAGTGAGAACCAGCATTACTTTTCCCCGCTGGCACCTTTGCTGTGGCAGCAAAAGCTGGACGTTTGTCTTTTTTGCTCCGGAGGCTGCCGAAAGCGAAAATAGGTGCTTTTGAGGATGGAGTCCGCAGGAAAGCAGAGAGGGCCAAATTGTCTGGGGCATTTGAAGAGGTTCCAGGAGGCAGTGAGAACCAGCATTACTTTTCCCCGCTGGCACCTTTGCTGTGGCAGCAAAAGCTGGACGTTTGTCTTTTTTGCTCCGGAGGCTGCCGAAAGCGAAAACAGGTGCTTTTGAGGATGGAGTCCGCAGGAAAGCAGAGAGGGCCAAATTGTCTGTGGCATTTGAAAGGGTTCCAGGAGGCAGTGAGAACCAGCATTACTTTTCCCCGCTGGCACCTTTGCTGTGGCAGCAAAAGCTGGACGTTTGTCTTTTTTGCTCCGGAGGCTGCCGAAAGCGAAAACAGGTGCTTTTGAGGATGGAGTCCGCAGGAAAGCAGAGAGGGCCAAATTGTCTGTGGCATTTGAAAGGGTTCCAGGAGGCAGTGAGAACCAGCATTACTTTTCCCCGCTGGCACCTTTGCTGTGGCAGCAAAAGCTGGACGTTTGTCTTTTTTGCTCCGGAGGCTGCCGAAAGCGAAAATAGGTGCTTTTGAGGATGGAGTCCGCAGGAAAGCAGAGAGGGCCAAATTGTCTGTGGCATTTGAAAGAGTTCCAGGAGGCAGTGAGAACCAGCATTACTTTTCCCCGCTGGCACCTTTGCTGTGGCAGCAAAAGCTGGACGTTTGTCTTTTTTGCTCCGGAGGCTGCCGAAAGCGAAAACAGGTGCTTTTGAGGATGGAGTCCGCAGGAAAGCAGAGAGGGCCAAATTGTCTGTGGCATTTGAAAGGGTTCCAGGAGGCAGTGAGAACCAGCATTACTTTTCCCCGCTGGCACCTTTGCTGTGGCAGCAAAAGCTGGCCGTTTGTCTTTTTTGCTCCGGAGGCTGCCGAAAGCGAAAACAGGTGCTTTTGAGGATGGAGTCCGCAGGAAAGCAGAGAGGGCCAAATTGTCTGGGGCATTTGAACAGGTTCCAGGAGGCAGTGAGAACCAGCATTACTTTTCCCCGCTGGCACCTTTGCTGTGGCAGCAAAAGCTGGACGTTTGTCTTTTTTGCTCCGGACGCTGCCGAAAGCGAAAACAGGTGCTTTTGAGGATGGAGTCCGCAGGAAAGCAGAGAGGGCCAAATTGTCTGGGGCATTTGAAAGGGTTCCAGGAGGCAGTGAGAACCAGCATTACTTTTCCCCGCTGGCACCTTTGCTGTGGCAGCAAAAGCTGGACGTTTGTCTTTTTTGCTCCGGAGGCTGCCGAAAGCGAAAACAGGTGCTTTTGAGGATGGAGTCCACAGGAAAGCAGAGAGGGCCAAATTGTCTGTGGCATTTGAAAGGGTTCCAGGAGGCAGTGAGAACCAGCATTACTTTTCCCCGCTGGCACCTTTGCTGTGGCAGCAAAAGCTGGCCGTTTGTCTTTTTTGCTCCGGAGGCTGCCGAAAGCGAAAACAGGTGCTTTTGAGGATGGAGTCCGCAGGAAAGCAGAGAGGGCCAAATTGTCTGGGGCATTTGAACAGGTTCCAGGAGGCAGTGAGAACCAGCATTACTTTTCCCCGCTGGCACCTTTGCTGTGGCAGCAAAAGCTGGACGTTTGTCTTTTTTGCTCCGGACGCTGCCGAAAGCGAAAACAGGTGCTTTTGAGGATGGAGTCCGCAGGAAAGCAGAGAGGGCCAAATTGTCTGGGGCATTTGAAAGGGTTCCAGGAGGCAGTGAGAACCAGCATTACTTTTCCCCGCTGGCACCTTTGCTGTGGCAGCAAAAGCTGGACGTTTGTCTTTTTTGCTCCGGAGGCTGCCGAAAGCGAAAACAGGTGCTTTTGAGGATGGAGTCCACAGGAAAGCAGAGAGGGCCAAATTGTCTGTGGCATTTGAAAGGGTTCCAGGAGGCAGTGAGAACCAGCATTACTTTTCCCCGCTGGCACCTTTGCTGTGGCAGCAAAAGCTGGACGTTTGTCTTTTTTGCTCCGGAGGCTGCCGAAAGCGAAAATAGGTGCTTTTGAGGATGGAGTCCGCAGGAAAGCAGAGAGGGCCAAATTGTCTGTGGCATTTGAAAGAGTTCCAGGAGGCAGTGAGAACCAGCATCACTTTTCCCCGCTGGCACCTTTGCTGTGGCAGCAAAAGCTGGACGTTTGTCTTTTTACCACCGGAGGGCGCCGAATGTGAAAAACGGCGCTTTTGAGGATGGAGTCCGCAAGAAAGCAGAGAGGGCCAAATTGTCTGTGGCATTTGAAAGGGTTCCAGGAGGCAGTGAGAACCAGCATTACTTTTCCCCGCTGGCACCTTTGCTGTGGCAGCAAAAGCTGGACGTTTGTCTTTTTTGCTCCGGACGCTGCCGAAAGCGAAAACAGGAGCTTTTGAGGATGGAGTCCGCAGGAAAGCAGAGAGGGCCAAATTGTCTGTGGCATTTGAAAGGGTTCCAGGAGGCAGTGAGAACCAGCATTACTTTTCCCCGCTGGCACCTTTGCTGTGGCAGCAAAAGCTGGACGTTTGTCTTTTTTGCTCCGGAGGCTGCCGAAAGCGAAAATAGGTGCTTTTGAGGATGGAGTCCGCAGGAAAGCAGAGAGGGCCAAATTGTCTGGGGCATTTGAAAGGGTTCCAGGAGGCAGTGAGAACCAGCATTACTTTTCCCCGCTGGCACCTTTGTTGTGGCAGCAAAAGCTGGACGTTTGTCTTTTTACCACCGGAGGGCGCCGAAAGTGAAAAAAGGCGCTTTTGAGGATAGAGTCCGCAGGAAAGCAGAGAGGGCCAAATTGTCAGGGGCATTTGAAAGGGTTCCAGGAGGCAGTGAGAACCAGCATTACTTTTCCCCGCTGGCACCTTTGCTGTGGCAGCAAAAGCTGGACGTTTGTCTTTTTTGCTCCGGAGGCTGCCGAAAGCGAAAACAGGTGCTTTTGAGGATGGAGTCCGCAGGAAAGCAGAGAGGGCCAAATTGTCTGGGGCATTTGAAAGGGTTCCAGGAGGCAGTGAGAACCAGCATTACTTTTCCCCGCTGGCACCTTTGCTGTGGCAGCAAAAGCTGGACGTTTGTCTTTTTTGCTCCGGAGGCTGCCGAAAGCGAAAACAGGTGCTTTTGAGGATGGAGTCCGCAGGAAAGCAGAGAGGGCCAAATTGTCTGTGGCATTTGAAAGGGTTCCAGGAGGCAGTGAGAACCAGCATTACTTTTCCCCGCTGGCACCTTTGCTGTGGCAGCAAAAGCTGGACGTTTGTCTTTTTTGCTCCGGATGCTGCCAAAAGCGAAAACAGGTGCTTTTGAGGATGGAGTCCGCAGGAAAGCAGAGAGGGCCAAATTGTCTGGGGCATTTGAACAGGTTCCAGGAGGCAGTGAGAACCAGCATTACTTTTCCCCGCTGGCACCTTTGCTGTGGCAGCAAAAGCTGGACGTTTGTCTTTTTTGCTCCGGAGGCTGCCGAAAGCGAAAATAGGTGCTTTTGAGGATGGAGTCCGCAGGAAAGCAGAGAGGGCCAAATTGTCTGTGGCATTTGAAGAGGTTCCAGGAGGCAGTGAGAACCAGCATTACTTTTCCCCGCTGGCACCTTTGCTGTGGCAGCAAAAGCTGGACGTTTGTCTTTTTTGCTCCGGAGGCTGCCGAAAGCGAAAACAGGTGCTTTTGAGGATGGAGTCCGCAGGAAAGCAGAGAGGGCCAAATTGTCTGTGGCATTTGAAAGGGTTCCAGGAGGCAGTGAGAACCAGCATTACTTTTCCCCGCTGGCACCTTTGCTGTGGCAGCAAAAGCTGGACGTTTGTCTTTTTTGCTCCGGAGGCTGCCGAAAGCGAAAACAGGTGCTTTTGAGGATGGAGTCCGCAGGAAAGCAGAGAGGGCCAAATTGTCTGGGGCATTTGAAAGGGTTCCAGGAGGCAGTGAGAACCAGCATTACTTTTCCCCGCTGGCACCTTTGCTGTGGCAGCAAAAGCTGGACGTTTGTCTTTTTTGCTCCGGAGGCTGCCGAAAGCGAAAACAGGTGCTTTTGAGGATGGAGTCCGCAGGAAAGCAGAGAGGGCCAAATTGTCTGTGGCATTTGAAAGAGTTCCAGGAGGCAGTGAGAACCAGCATTACTTTTCCCCGCTGGCACCTTTGCTGTGGCAGCAAAAGCTGGACGTTTTTCTTTTTACCACCGGAGGGCGCCGAAAGAGAAAAAAGGCGCTTTTGAGGATAGAGTCCGCAGGAAAGCAGAGAGGGCCAAATTGTCAGGGGCATTTGAAAGGGTTCCAGGAGGCAGTGAGAACCAGCATTACTTTTCCCCACTGGCACCTTTGCTGTGGCAGCAAAAGCTGGACGTTTGTCTTTTTTGCTCCGGAGGCTGCCGAAAGCGAAAACAGGTGCTTTTGAGGATGGAGTCCGCAGGAAAGCAGAGAGGGCCAAATTGTCTGGGGCATTTGAAAGGGTTCCAGGAGGCAGTGAGAACCAGCATTACTTTTCCCCGCTGGCACCTTTGCTGTGGCAGCAAAAGCTGGACGTTTGTCTTTTTTGCTCCGGAGGCTGCCGAAAGCGAAAACAGGTGCTTTTGAGGATGGAGTCCGCAGGAAAGCAGAGAGGGCCAAATTGTCTGTGGCATTTGAAAGGGTTCCAGGAGGCAGTGAGAACCAGCATTACTTTTCCCCGCTGGCACCTTTGCTGAGGCAGCAAAAGCTGGCCGTTTGTCTTTTTTGCTCCGGAGGCTGCCGAAAGCGAAAACAGGTGCTTTTGAGGATGGAGTCCGCAGGAAAGCAGAGAGGGCCAAATTGTCTGGGGCATTTGAACAGGTTCCAGGAGGCAGTGAGAACCAGCATTACTTTTCCCCGCTGGCACCTTTGCTGTGGCAGCAAAAGCTGGACGTTTGTCTTTTTTGCTCCGGACGCTGCCGAAAGCGAAAACAGGTGCTTTTGAGGATGGAGTCCGCAGGAAAGCAGAGAGGGCCAAATTGTCTGGGGCATTTGAAAGGGTTCCAGGAGGCAGTGAGAACCAGCATTACTTTTCCCCGCTGGCACCTTTGCTGTGGCAGCAAAAGCTGGACGTTTGTCTTTTTTGCTCCGGAGGCTGCCGAAAGCGAAAACAGGTGCTTTTGAGGATGGAGTCCACAGGAAAGCAGAGAGGGCCAAATTGTCTGTGGCATTTGAAAGGGTTCCAGGAGGCAGTGAGAACCAGCATTACTTTTCCCCGCTGGCACCTTTGCTGTGGCAGCAAAAGCTGGACGTTTGTCTTTTTTGCTCCGGAGGCTGCCGAAAGCGAAAATAGGTGCTTTTGAGGATGGAGTCCGCAGGAAAGCAGAGAGGGCCAAATTGTCTGTGGCATTTGAAAGAGTTCCAGGAGGCAGTGAGAACCAGCATCACTTTTCCCCGCTGGCACCTTTGCTGTGGCAGCAAAAGCTGGACGTTTGTCTTTTTACCACCGGAGGGCGCCGAATGTGAAAAACGGCGCTTTTGAGGATGGAGTCCGCAAGAAAGCAGAGAGGGCCAAATTGTCTGTGGCATTTGAAAGGGTTCCAGGAGGCAGTGAGAACCAGCATTACTTTTCCCCGCTGGCACCTTTGCTGTGGCAGCAAAAGCTGGACGTTTGTCTTTTTTGCTCCGGACGCTGCCGAAAGCGAAAACAGGTGCTTTTGAGGATGGAGTCCGCAGGAAAGCAGAGAGGGCCAAATTGTCTGGGGCATTTGAAAGGGTTCCAGGAGGCAGTGAGAACCAGCATTACTTTTCCCCGCTGGCACCTTTGCTGTGGCAGCAAAAGCTGGACGTTTGTCTTTTTTGCTCCGGACGCTGCCGAAAGCGAAAACAGGTGCTTTTGAGGATGGAGTCCGCAGGAAAGCAGAGAGGGCCAAATTGTCTGGGGCATTTGAACAGGTTCCAGGAGGCAGTGAGAACCAGCATTACTTTTCCCCGCTGGCACCTTTGCTGTGGCAGCAAAAGCTGGACGTTTGTCTTTTTTGCTCCGGACGCTGCCGAAAGCGAAAACAGGTGCTTTTGAGGATGGAGTCCGCAGGAAAGCAGAGAGGGCCAAATTGTCTGGGGCATTTGAAAGGGTTCCAGGAGGCAGTGAGAACCAGCATTACTTTTCCCCGCTGGCACCTTTGCTGTGGCAGCAAAAGCTGGACGTTTGTCTTTTTTGCTCCGGAGGCTGCCGAAAGCGAAAACAGGTGCTTTTGAGGATGGAGTCCACAGGAAAGCAGAGAGGGCCAAATTGTCTGTGGCATTTGAAAGGGTTCCAGGAGGCAGTGAGAACCAGCATTACTTTTCCCCGCTGGCACCTTTGCTGTGGCAGCAAAAGCTGGACGTTTGTCTTTTTTGCTCCGGAGGCTGCCGAAAGCGAAAATAGGTGCTTTTGAGGATGGAGTCCGCAGGAAAGCAGAGAGGGCCAAATTGTCTGTGGCATTTGAAAGAGTTCCAGGAGGCAGTGAGAACCAGCATCACTTTTCCCCGCTGGCACCTTTGCTGTGGCAGCAAAAGCTGGACGTTTGTCTTTTTACCACCGGAGGGCGCCGAATGTGAAAAACGGCGCTTTTGAGGATGGAGTCCGCAAGAAAGCAGAGAGGGCCAAATTGTCTGTGGCATTTGAAAGGGTTCCAGGAGGCAGTGAGAACCAGCATTACTTTTCCCCGCTGGCACCTTTGCTGTGGCAGCAAAAGCTGGACGTTTGTCTTTTTTGCTCCGGACGCTGCCGAAAGCGAAAACAGGTGCTTTTGAGGATGGAGTCCGCAGGAAAGCAGAGAGGGCCAAATTGTCTGTGGCATTTGAAAGGGTTCCAGGAGGCAGTGAGAACCAGCATTACTTTTCCCCGCTGGCACCTTTGCTGTGGCAGCAAAAGCTGGACGTTTGTCTTTTTTGCTCCGGAGGCTGCCGAAAGCGAAAATAGGTGCTTTTGAGGATGGAGTCCGCAGGAAAGCAGAGAGGGCCAAATTGTCTGGGGCATTTGAAAGGGTTCCAGGAGGCAGTGAGAACCAGCATTACTTTTCCCCGCTGGCACCTTTGTTGTGGCAGCAAAAGCTGGACGTTTGTCTTTTTACCACCGGAGGGTGCCGAAAGTGAAAAAAGGCGCTTTTGAGGATAGAGTCCGCAGGAAAGCAGAGAGGGCCAAATTGTCAGGGGCATTTGAAAGGGTTCCAGGAGGCAGTGAGAACCAGCATTACTTTTCCCCGCTGGCACCTTTGCTGTGGCAGCAAAAGCTGGACGTTTGTCTTTTTTGCTCCGGAGGCTGCCGAAAGCGAAAACAGGTGCTTTTGAGGATGGAGTCCGCAGGAAAGCAGAGAGGGCCAAATTGTCTGTGGCATTTGAAAGGGTTCCAGGAGGCAGTGAGAACCAGCATTACTTTTCCCCGCTGGCACCTTTGCTGTGGCAGCAAAAGCTGGACGTTTGTCTTTTTTGCTCCGGAGGCTGCCGAAAGCGAAAACAGGTGCTTTTGAGGATGGAGTCCGCAGGAAAGCAGAGAGGGCCAAATTGTCTGGGGCATTTGAAAGGGTTCCAGGAGGCAGTGAGAACCAGCATTACTTTTCCCCGCTGGCACCTTTGCTGTGGCAGCAAAAGCTGGACGTTTGTCTTTTTTGCTCCGGAGGTTGCCAAAAGCGAAAACAGGTGCTTTTGAGGATGGAGTCCGCAGGAAAGCAGAGAGGGCCAAATTGTCTGGGGCATTTGAAAGGGTTCCAGGAGGCAGTGAGAACCAGCATTACTTTTCCCCGCTGGCACCTTTGCTGAGGCAGCAAAAGCTGGCCGTTTGTCTTTTTTGCTCCGGAGGCTGCCGAAAGCGAAAACAGGTGCTTTTGAGGATGGAGTCCGCAGGAAAGCAGAGAGGGCCAAATTGTCTGGGGCATTTGAACAGGTTCCAGGAGGCAGTGAGAACCAGCATTACTTTTCCCCGCTGGCACCTTTGCTGTGGCAGCAAAAGCTGGACGTTTGTCTTTTTTGCTCCGGAGGCTGCCGAAAGCGAAAACAGGTGCTTTTGAGGATGGAGTCCACAGGAAAGCAGAGAGGGCCAAATTGTCTGTGGCATTTGAAAGGGTTCCAGGAGGCAGTGAGAACCAGCATTACTTTTCCCCGCTGGCACCTTTGCTGTGGCAGCAAAAGCTGGACGTTTGTCTTTTTTGCTCCGGAGGCTGCCGAAAGCGAAAATAGGTGCTTTTGAGGATGGAGTCCGCAGGAAAGCAGAGAGGGCCAAATTGTCTGTGGCATTTGAAAGAGTTCCAGGAGGCAGTGAGAACCAGCATCACTTTTCCCCGCTGGCACCTTTGCTGTGGCAGCAAAAGCTGGACGTTTGTCTTTTTACCACCGGAGGGCGCCGAATGTGAAAAACGGCGCTTTTGAGGATGGAGTCCGCAAGAAAGCAGAGAGGGCCAAATTGTCTGTGGCATTTGAAAGGGTTCCAGGAGGCAGTGAGAACCAGCATTACTTTTCCCCGCTGGCACCTTTGCTGTGGCAGCAAAAGCTGGACGTTTGTCTTTTTTGCTCCGGACGCTGCCGAAAGCGAAAACAGGTGCTTTTGAGGATGGAGTCCGCAGGAAAGCAGAGAGGGCCAAATTGTCTGTGGCATTTGAAAGGGTTCCAGGAGGCAGTGAGAACCAGCATTACTTTTCCCCGCTGGCACCTTTGTTGTGGCAGCAAAAGCTGGACGTTTGTCTTTTTACCACCGGAGGGTGCCGAAAGTGAAAAAAGGCGCTTTTGAGGATAGAGTCCGCAGGAAAGCAGAGAGGGCCAAATTGTCAGGGGCATTTGAAAGGGTTCCAGGAGGCAGTGAGAACCAGCATTACTTTTCCCCGCTGGCACCTTTGCTGTGGCAGCAAAAGCTGGACGTTTGTCTTTTTTGCTCCGGAGGCTGCCGAAAGCGAAAACAGGTGCTTTTGAGGATGGAGTCCGCAGGAAAGCAGAGAGGGCCAAATTGTCTGTGGCATTTGAAAGGGTTCCAGGAGGCAGTGAGAACCAGCATTACTTTTCCCCGCTGGCACCTTTGCTGTGGCAGCAAAAGCTGGACGTTTGTCTTTTTTGCTCCGGAGGCTGCCGAAAGCGAAAACAGGTGCTTTTGAGGATGGAGTCCGCAGGAAAGCAGAGAGGGCCAAATTGTCTGGGGCATTTGAAAGGGTTCCAGGAGGCAGTGAGAACCAGCATTACTTTTCCCCGCTGGCACCTTTGCTGTGGCAGCAAAAGCTGGACGTTTGTCTTTTTTGCTCCGGAGGTTGCCAAAAGCGAAAACAGGTGCTTTTGAGGATGGAGTCCGCAGGAAAGCAGAGAGGGCCAAATTGTCTGGGGCATTTGAAAGGGTTCCAGGAGGCAGTGAGAACCAGCATTACTTTTCCCCGCTGGCACCTTTGCTGAGGCAGCAAAAGCTGGCCGTTTGTCTTTTTTGCTCCGGAGGCTGCCGAAAGCGAAAACAGGTGCTTTTGAGGATGGAGTCCGCAGGAAAGCAGAGAGGGCCAAATTGTCTGGGGCATTTGAACAGGTTCCAGGAGGCAGTGAGAACCAGCATTACTTTTCCCCGCTGGCACCTTTGCTGTGGCAGCAAAAGCTGGACGTTTGTCTTTTTTGCTCCGGACGCTGCCGAAAGCGAAAACAGGTGCTTTTGAGGATGGAGTCCGCAGGAAAGCAGAGAGGGCCAAATTGTCTGGGGCATTTGAAAGGGTTCCAGGAGGCAGTGAGAACCAGCATTACTTTTCCCCGCTGGCACCTTTGCTGTGGCAGCAAAAGCTGGACGTTTGTCTTTTTTGCTCCGGAGGCTGCTCAAAGCGAAAACAGGTGCTTTTGAGGATGGAGTCCACAGGAAAGCAGAGAGGGCCAAATTGTCTGTGGCATTTGAAAGGGTTCCAGGAGGCAGTGAGAACCAGCATTACTTTTCCCCGCTGGCACCTTTGCTGTGGCAGCAAAAGCTGGACGTTTGTCTTTTTTGCTCCGGAGGCTGCCGAAAGCGAAAATAGGTGCTTTTGAGGATGGAGTCCGCAGGAAAGCAGAGAGGGCCAAATTGTCTGTGGCATTTGAAAGAGTTCCAGGAGGCAGTGAGAACCAGCATCACTTTTCCCCGCTGGCACCTTTGCTGTGGCAGCAAAAGCTGGACGTTTGTCTTTTTACCACCGGAGGGCGCCGAATGTGAAAAACGGCGCTTTTGAGGATGGAGTCCGCAAGAAAGCAGAGAGGGCCAAATTGTCTGTGGCATTTGAAAGGGTTCCAGGAGGCAGTGAGAACCAGCATTACTTTTCCCCGCTGGCACCTTTGCTGTGGCAGCAAAAGCTGGACGTTTGTCTTTTTTGCTCCGGACGCTGCCGAAAGCGAAAACAGGTGCTTTTGAGGATGGAGTCCGCAGGAAAGCAGAGAGGGCCAAATTGTCTGTGGCATTTGAAAGGGTTCCAGGAGGCAGTGAGAACCAGCATTACTTTTCCCCGCTGGCACCTTTGCTGTGGCAGCAAAAGCTGGACGTTTGTCTTTTTTGCTCCGGAGGCTGCCGAAAGCGAAAATAGGTGCTTTTGAGGATGGAGTCCGCAGGAAAGCAGAGAGGGCCAAATTGTCTGGGGCATTTGAAAGGGTTCCAGGAGGCAGTGAGAACCAGCATTACTTTTCCCCGCTGGCACCTTTGTTGTGGCAGCAAAAGCTGGACGTTTGTCTTTTTACCACCGGAGGGTGCCGAAAGTGAAAAAAGGCGCTTTTGAGGATAGAGTCCGCAGGAAAGCAGAGAGGGCCAAATTGTCAGGGGCATTTGAAAGGGTTCCAGGAGGCAGTGAGAACCAGCATTACTTTTCCCCGCTGGCACCTTTGCTGTGGCAGCAAAAGCTGGACGTTTGTCTTTTTTGCTCCGGAGGCTGCCGAAAGCGAAAACAGGTGCTTTTGAGGATGGAGTCCGCAGGAAAGCAGAGAGGGCCAAATTGTCTGGGGCATTTGAAAGGGTTCCAGGAGGCAGTGAGAACCAGCATTACTTTTCCCCGCTGGCACCTTTGCTGTGGCAGCAAAAGCTGGACGTTTGTCTTTTTTGCTCCGGAGGCTGCCGAAAGCGAAAACAGGTGCTTTTGAGGATGGAGTCCGCAGGAAAGCAGAGAGGGCCAAATTGTCTGGGGCATTTGAAAGGGTTCCAGGAGGCAGTGAGAACCAGCATTACTTTTCCCCGCTGGCACCTTTGCTGTGGCAGCAAAAGCTGGACGTTTGTCTTTTTTGCTCCGGAGGTTGCCAAAAGCGAAAACAGGTGCTTTTGAGGATGGAGTCCGCAGGAAAGCAGAGAGGGCCAAATTGTCTGGGGCATTTGAACAGGTTCCAGGAGGCAGTGAGAACCAGCATTACTTTTCCCCGCTGGCACCTTTGCTGTGGCAGCAAAAGCTGGACGTTTGTCTTTTTTGCTCCGGAGGCTGCCGAAAGCGAAAACAGGTGCTTTTGAGGATGGAGTCCGCAGGAAAGCAGAGAGGGCCAAATTGTCTGTGGCATTTGACGAGGTTCCAGGAGGCAGTGAGAACCAGCATTACTTTTCCCCGCTGGCACCTTTGCTGAGGCAGCAAAAGCTGGCCGTTTGTCTTTTTTGCTCCGGAGGCTGCCGAAAGCGAAAACAGGTGCTTTTGAGGATGGAGTCCACAGGAAAGCAGAGAGGGCCAAATTGTCTGTGGCATTTGAAAGGGTTCCAGGAGGCAGTGAGAACCAGCATTACTTTTCCCCGCTGGCACCTTTGCTGTGGCAGCAAAAGCTGGACGTTTGTCTTTTTTGCTCCGGAGGCTGCCGAAAGCGAAAATAGGTGCTTTTGAGGATGGAGTCCGCAGGAAAGCAGAGAGGGCCAAATTGTCTGTGTCATTTGAAAGAGTTCCAGGAGGCAGTGAGAACCAGCATCACTTTTCCCCGCTGGCACCTTTGCTGTGGCAGCAAAAGCTGGACGTTTGTCTTTTTACCACCGGAGGGCGCCGAATGTGAAAAACGGCGCTTTTGAGGATAGAGTCCGCAGGAAAGCAGAGAGGGCCAAATTGTCAGGGGCATTTGAAAGGGTTCCAGGAGGCAGTGAGAACCAGCATTACTTTTCCCCGCTGGCACCTTTGCTGTGGCAGCAAAAGCTGGACGTTTGTCTTTTTTGCTCCGGAGGCTGCCGAAAGCGAAAACAGGTGCTTTTGAGGATGGAGTCCACAGGAAAGCAGAGAGGGCCAAATTGTCTGGGGCATTTGAAAGGGTTCCAGGAGGCAGTGAGAACCAGCATTACTTTTCCCCGCTGGCACCTTTGCTGTGGCAGCAAAAGCTGGACGTTTGTCTTTTTTGCTCCGGAGGCTGCCGAAAGCGAAAACAGGTGCTTTTGAGGATGGAGTCCGCAGGAAAGCAGAGAGGGCCAAATTGTCTGTGGCATTTGAAAGGGTTCCAGGAGGCAGTGAGAACCAGCATTACTTTTCCCCGCTGGCACCTTTGCTGTGGCAGCAAAAGCTGGACGTTTGTCTTTTTTGCTCCGGAGGCTGCCGAAAGCGAAAATAGGTGCTTTTGAGGATGGAGTCCGCAGGAAAGCAGAGAGGGCCAAATTGTCTGGGGCATTTGAAAGGGTTCCAGGAGGCAGTGAGAACCAGCATTACTTTTCCCCGCTGGCACCTTTGTTGTGGCAGCAAAAGCTGGACGTTTGTCTTTTTACCACCGGAGGGCGCCGAAAGTGAAAAAAGGCGCTTTTGAGGATAGAGTCCGCAGGAAAGCAGAGAGGGCCAAATTGTCAGGGGCATTTGAAAGGGTTCCAGGAGGCAGTGAGAACCAGCATTACTTTTCCCCGCTGGCACCTTTGCTGTGGCAGCAAAAGCTGGACGTTTGTCTTTTTTGCTCCGGAGGCTGCCGAAAGCGAAAACAGGTGCTTTTGAGGATGGAGTCCGCAGGAAAGCAGAGAGGGCCAAATTGTCTGGGGCATTTGAAAGGGTTCCAGGAGGCAGTGAGAACCAGCATTACTTTTCCCCGCTGGCACCTTTGCTGTGGCAGCAAAAGCTGGACGTTTGTCTTTTTTGCTCCGGAGGCTGCCGAAAGCGAAAACAGGTGCTTTTGAGGATGGAGTCCGCAGGAAAGCAGAGAGGGCCAAATTGTCTGTGGCATTTGAAAGGGTTCCAGGAGGCAGTGAGAACCAGCATTACTTTTCCCCGCTGGCACCTTTGCTGTGGCAGCAAAAGCTGGACGTTTGTCTTTTTTGCTCCGGAGGTTGCCAAAAGCGAAAACAGGTGCTTTTGAGGATGGAGTCCGCAGGAAAGCAGAGAGGGCCAAATTGTCTGGGGCATTTGAACAGGTTCCAGGAGGCAGTGAGAACCAGCATTACTTTTCCCCGCTGGCACCTTTGCTGCGGCAGCAAATGCTGGACGTTTGTCTTTTTTGCTCCGGAGGCTGCCGAAAGCGAAAACAGGTGCTTTTGAGGATGGAGTCCGCAGGAAAGCAGAGAGGGCCAAATTGTCTGGGGCATTTGAAAGGGTTCCAGGAGGCAGTGAGAACCAGCATTACTTTTCCCCGCTGGCACCTTTGCTGAGGCAGCAAAAGCTGGCCGTTTGTCTTTTTTGCTCCGGAGGCTGCCGAAAGCGAAAACAGGTGCTTTTGAGGATGGAGTCCGCAGGAAAGCAGAGAGGGCCAAATTGTCTGGGGCATTTGAAGAGGTTCCAGGAGGCAGTGAGAACCAGCATTACTTTTCCCCGCTGGCACCTTTGCTGTGGCAGCAAAAGCTGGACATTTGTCTTTTTTGCTCCGGAGGCTGCCGAAAGCGAAAATAGGTGCTTTTGAGGATGGAGTCCGCAGGAAAGCAGAGAGGGCCAAATTGTCTGGGGCATTTGAAGAGGTTCCAGGAGGCAGTGAGAACCAGCATTACTTTTCTCCGCTGGCACCTTTGCTGTGGCAGCAAAAGCTGGACGTTTGTCTTTTTTGCTCCGGAGGCTGCCGAAAGCGAAAACAGGTGCTTTTGAGGATGGAGTCCGCAGGAAAGCAGAGAGGGCCAAATTGTCTGTGGCATTTGAAAGGGTTCCAGGAGGCAGTGAGAACCAGCATTACTTTTCCCCGCTGGCACCTTTGCTGTGGCAGCAAAAGCTGGACGTTTGTCTTTTTTGCTCCGGAGGCTGCCGAAAGCGAAAACAGGTGCTTTTGAGGATGGAGTCCGCAGGAAAGCAGAGAGGGCCAAATTGTCTGGGGCATTTGAAAGGGTTCCAGGAGGCAGTGAGAACCAGCATTACTTTTCCCCGCTGGCACCTTTGCTGTGGCAGCAAAAGCTGGACGTTTGTCTTTTTTGCTCCGGAGGCTGCCGAAAGCGAAAATAGGTGCTTTTGAGGATGGAGTCCGCAGGAAAGCAGAGAGGGCCAAATTGTCTGTGGCATTTGAAAGAGTTCCAGGAGGCAGTGAGAACCAGCATTACTTTTCCCCGCTGGCACCTTTGCTGTGGCAGCAAAAGCTGGACGTTTTTCTTTTTACCACCGGAGGGCGCCGAAAGAGAAAAAAGGCGCTTTTGAGGATAGAGTCCGCAGGAAAGCAGAGAGGGCCAAATTGTCAGGGGCATTTGAAAGGGTTCCAGGAGGCAGTGAGAACCAGCATTACTTTTCCCCACTGGCACCTTTGCTGTGGCAGCAAAAGCTGGACGTTTGTCTTTTTTGCTCCGGAGGCTGCCGAAAGCGAAAACAGGTGCTTTTGAGGATGGAGTCCGCAGGAAAGCAGAGAGGGCCAAATTGTCTGTGGCATTTGAAAGGGTTCCAGGAGGCAGTGAGAACCAGCATTACTTTTCCCCGCTGGCACCTTTGCTGTGGCAGCAAAAGCTGGACGTTTGTCTTTTTTGCTCCGGAGGCTGCCGAAAGCGAAAACAGGTGCTTTTGAGGATGGAGTCCGCAGGAAAGCAGAGAGGGCCAAATTGTCTGTGGCATTTGAAAGGGTTCCAGGAGGCAGTGAGAACCAGCATTACTTTTCCCCGCTGGCACCTTTGCTGTGGCAGCAAAAGCTAGCCGTTTGTCTTTTTTGCTCCGGAGGCTGCCGAAAGCGAAAACAGGTGCTTTTGAGGATGGAGTCCGCAGGAAAGCAGAGAGGGCCAAATTGTCTGGGGCATTTGAACAGGTTCCAGGAGGCAGTGAGAACCAGCATTACTTTTCCCCGCTGGCACCTTTGCTGTGGCAGCAAAAGCTGGACGTTTGTCTTTTTTGCTCCGGACGCTGCCGAAAGCGAAAACAGGTGCTTTTGAGGATGGAGTCCGCAGGAAAGCAGAGAGGGCCAAATTGTCTGGGGCATTTGAAAGGGTTCCAGGAGGCAGTGAGAACCAGCATTACTTTTCCCCGCTGGCACCTTTGCTGTGGCAGCAAAAGCTGGACGTTTGTCTTTTTTGCTCCGGAGGCTGCCGAAAGCGAAAACAGGTGCTTTTGAGGATGGAGTCCACAGGAAAGCAGAGAGGGCCAAATTGTCTGTGGCATTTGAAAGGGTTCCAGGAGGCAGTGAGAACCAGCATTACTTTTCCCCGCTGGCACCTTTGCTGTGGCAGCAAAAGCTGGACGTTTGTCTTTTTTGCTCCGGAGGCTGCCGAAAGCGAAAATAGGTGCTTTTGAGGATGGAGTCCGCAGGAAAGCAGAGAGGGCCAAATTGTCTGTGGCATTTGAAAGAGTTCCAGGAGGCA
The DNA here is from genome assembly GCF_965231255.1 of Vanellus vanellus. Lineage (NCBI taxonomy): Eukaryota > Metazoa > Chordata > Aves > Charadriiformes > Charadriidae > Vanellus > Vanellus vanellus. The sequence continues at coordinate 106,766 of NW_028128783.1, read as the reverse complement.
GTGAGAACCAGCATCACTTTTCCCCGCTGGCACCTTTGCTGTGGCAGCAAAAGCTGGACGTTTGTCTTTTTACCACCGGAGGGCGCCGAAAGTGAAAAAAGGCGCTTTGGAGGATGGAGTCCGCAAGAAAGCAGAGAGGGCCAAATTGTCTGTGGCATTTGAAAGGGTTCCAGGAGGCAGTGAGAACCAGCATTACTTTTCCCCGCTGGCACCTTTGCTGTGGCAGCAAAAGCTGGACGTTTGTCTTTTTTGGTCCGGAGGCTGCCGAAAGCGAAAACAGGTGCTTTTGAGGATGGAGTCCACAGGAAAGCAGAAAGGGCCAAATTGTCTGTGGCATTTGAAAGGGTTCCAGGAGGCAGTGAGAACCAGCATTACTTTTCCCCGCTGGCACCTTTGCTGTGGCAGCAAAAGCTGGACGTTTGTCTTTTTTGCTCCGGAGGTTGCCAAAAGCGAAAACAGGTGCTTTTGAGGATGGAGTCCGCAGGAAAGCAGAGAGGGCCAAATTGTCTGTGGCATTTGAAAGGGTTCCAGGAGGCAGTGAGAACGAGCATTACTTTTCCCCGCTGGCACCTTTGCTGTGGCAGCAAAAGCTGGACGTTTGTCTTTTTTGCTCCGGAGGTTGCCAAAAGCGAAAACAGGTGCTTTTGAGGATGGAGTCCGCAGGAAAGCAGAGAGGGCCAAATTGTCTGGGGCATTTGAACAGGTTCCAGGAAGCAGTGAGAACCAGCATTACTTTTCCCCGCTGGCACCTTTGCTGTGGCAGCAAAAGCTGGACGTTTGTCTTTTTTGCTCCGGAGGTTGCCGAAAGCGAAAACAGGTGCTTTTGAGGATGGAGTCCGCAGGAAAGCAGAGAGGGCCAAATTGTCTGTGGCATTTGAAAGGGTTCAAGGAGGTAGTGAGAACCAGCATTACTTTTCCCCGCTGGCACCTTTGCTGTGGCAGCAAAAGCTGGACGTTTGTCTTTTTTGCTCCGGAGGCTGCCGAAAGCGAAAACAGGTGCTTTTGAGGATAGAGTCCGCAGGAAAGCAGAGAGGGCCAAATTGTCTGTGGCATTTGAAAGGGTTCCAGGAGGCAGTGAGAACCAGCATTACTTTTCCCCGCTGGCACCTTTGTTGTGGCAGCAAAAGCTGGACGTTTGTCTTTTTTGCTCTGGAGGCTGCCGAAAGCGAAAACAGGTGCTTTTGAGGATGGAGTCCGCAGGAAAGCAGAGAGGGCCAAATTGTCTGTGGCATTTGAAGAGGTTCCAGGAGGCAGTGAGAACCAGCATTACTTTTCCCCGCTGGCACCTTTGCTGTGGCAGCAAAAGCTGGACGTTTGTCTTTTTTGCTCCGGAGGCTGCCGAAAGCGAAAACAGGTGCTTTTGAGGATGGAGTCCGCAGGAAAGCAGAGAGAGCCAAATTGTCTGTGGCATTTGAAGGAGTTCCAGGAGGCAGTGAGAACCAGCATTACTTTTCCCCGCTGGCACCTTTGCTGTGGCAGCAAAAGCTGGACGTTTGTCTTTTTTGCTCCGGAGGCTGCCGAAAGCGAAAACAGGTGCTTTTGAGGATGGAGTCCGCAGGAAAGCAGAGAGGGCCAAATTGTCTGTGGCATTTGAAAGAGTTCCAGGAGGCAGTGAGAACCAGCATTACTTTTCCCCGCTGGCACCTTTGCTGTGGCAGCAAAAGCTGGACGTTTGTCTTTTTACCACCGGAGGGCGCCGAAAGTGAAAAAAGACTCTTTTGAGGATAGAGTCCGCAGGAAAGCAGAGAGGGCCAAATTGTCAGGGGCATTTGAAAGGGTTCCAGGAGGCAGTGAGAACCAGCATTACTTTTCCCCGCTGGCACCTTTGCTGTGGCAGCAAAAGCTGGACGTTTGTCTTTTTTGCTCCGGAGGCTGCCGAAAGCGAAAACAGGTGCTTTTGAGGATGGAGTCCGCAGGAAAGCAGAGAGGGCCAAATTGTCTGGGGCATTTGAAAGGGTTCCAGGAGGCAGTGAGAACCAGCATTACTTTTCCCCGCTGGCACCTTTGCTGTGGCAGCAAAAGCTGGACGTTTGTCTTTTTTGCTCCGGAGGCTGCCGAAAGCGAAAACAGGTGCTTTTGAGGATGGAGTCCGCAGGAAAGCAGAGAGGGCCAAATTGTCTGTGGCATTTGAAAGGGTTCCAGGAGGCAGTGAGAACCAGCATTACTTTTCCCCGCTGGCACCTTTGCTGTGGCAGCAAAAGCTGGACGTTTGTCTTTTTTGCTCCGGATGTTGCCAAAAGCGAAAACAGGTGCTTTTGAGGATGGAGTCCGCAGGAAAGCAGAGAGGGCCAAATTGTCTGGGGCATTTGAACAGGTTCCAGGAAGCAGTGAGAACCAGCATTACTTTTCCCCGCTGGCACCTTTGCTGTGGCAGCAAAAGCTGGACGTTTGTCTTTTTACCACCGGAGGGCGCGGAAAGTGAAAAAAGGCTCTTTTGAGGATAGAGTCCGCAGGAAAGCAGAGAGGGCCAAATTGTCAGGGGCATTTGAAAGGGTTCCAGGAGGCAGTGAGAACCAGCATTACTTTTCCCCGCTGGCACCTTTGCTGTGTCAGCAAAAGCTGGACGTTTGTCTTTTTTGCTCCGGAGGCTGCCGAAAGCGAAAACAGGTGCTTTTGAGGATGGAGTCCGCAGGAAAGCAGAGAGGGCCAAATTGTCTGGGGCATTTGAAAGGGTTCCAGGAGGCAGTGAGAACCAGCATTACTTTTCCCCGCTGGCACCTTTGCTGTGGCAGCAAAAGCTGGCCGTTTGTCTTTTTTGCTCCGGAGGCTGCCGAAAGCGAAAACAGGTGCTTTTGAGGATGGAGTCCGCAGGAAAGCAGAGAGGGCCAAATTGTCTGTGGCATTTGAAAGGGTTCCAGGAGGCAGTGAGAACGAGCATTACTTTTCCCCGCTGGCACCTTTGCTGTGGCAGCAAAAGCTGGACGTTTGTCTTTTTTGCTCCGGAGGCTGCCGAAAGCGAAAACAGGTGCTTTTGAGGATGGAGTCCGCAGGAAAGCAGAGAGGGCCAAATTGTCAGGGGCATTTGAAGAGGTTCCAGGAGGCAGTGAGAACCAGCATTACTTTTCCCCGCTGGCACCTTTGCTGTGGCAGCAAAAGCTGGACGTTTGTCTTTTTTGCTCCGGAGGCTGCCGAAAGCGAAAACAGGTGCTTTTGAGGATGGAGTCCGCAGGAAAGCAGAGAGGGCCAAATTGTCTGTGGCATTTGAAAGGGTTCCAGGAGGCAGTGAGAACCAGCATTACTTTTCCCCGCTGGCACCTTTGCTGTGGCAGCAAAAGCTGGACGTTTGTCTTTTTTGCTCCGGAGGTTGCCGAAAGCGAAAACAGGTGCTTTTGAGGATGGAGTCCGCAGGAAAGCAGAGAGGGCCAAATTGTCTGTGGCATTTGAAAGGGTTCAAGGAGGTAGTGAGAACCAGCATTACTTTTCCCCGCTGGCACCTTTGCTGTGGCAGCAAAAGCTGGACGTTTGTCTTTTTTGCTCCGGAGGCTGCCGAAAGCGAAAAAAGGTGCTTTTGAGGATAGAGTCCGCAGGAAAGCAGAGAGGGCCAAATTGTCTGGGGCATTTGAAAGGGTTCCAGGAGGCAGTGAGAACCAGCATTACTTTTCCCCGCTGGCACCTTTGTTGTGGCAGCAAAGGCTGGACGTTTGTCTTTTTTGCTCCGGAGGCTGCCGAAAGCGAAAACAGGTGCTTTTGAGGATGGAGTCCGCAGGAAAGCAGAGAGGGCCAAATTGTCTGTGGCATTTGAAAGAGTTCCAGGAGGCAGTGAGAACCAGCATCACTTTTCCCCGCTGGCACCTTTGCTGTGGCAGCAAAAGCTGGACGTTTGTCTTTTTTGCTCCGGAGGCTGCCGAAAGCGAAAATAGGTGCTTTTGAGGATGGAGTCCGCAGGAAAGCAGAGAGGGCCAAATTGTCTGTGGCATTTGAAAGAGTTCCAGGAGGCAGTGAGAACCAGCATCACTTTTCCCCGCTGGCACCTTTGCTGTGGCAGCAAAAGCTGGACGTTTGTCTTTTTACCACCGGAGGGCGCCGAAAGTGAAAAAAGGCGCTTTTGAGGATGGAGTCCGCAAGAAAGCAGAGAGGGCCAAATTGTCTGTGGCATTTGAAAGGGTTCCAGGAGGCAGTGAGAACCAGCATTACTTTTCCCCGCTGGCACCTTTGCTGTGGCAGCAAAAGCTGGACGTTTGTCTTTTTTGCTCCGGAGGTTGCCGAAAGCGAAAACAGGTGCTTTTGAGGATGGAGTCCGCAGGAAAGCAGAGAGGGCCAAATTGTCTGGGGCATTTGAAAGGGTTCCAGGAGGCAGTGAGAACCAGCATTACTTTTCCCCGCTGGCACCTTTGCTGTGGCAGCAAAAGCTGGACGTTTGTCTTTTTTGCTCCGGAGGCTGCCGAAAGCGAAAACAGGTGCTTTTGAGGATGGAGTCCACAGGAAAGCAGAAAGGGCCAAATTGTCTGTGGCATTTGAAAGGGTTCCAGGAGGCAGTGAGAACCAGCATTACTTTTCCCCGCTGGCACCTTTGCTGTGGCAGCAAAAGCTGGACGTTTGTCTTTTTTGCTCCGGAGGCTGCCGAAAGCGAAAACAGGTGCTTTTGAGGATGGAGTCCGCAGGAAAGCAGAGAGGGCCAAATTGTCTGTGGCATTTGAAAGGGTTCCAGGAGGCAGTGAGAACCAGCATTACTTTTCCCCGCTGGCACCTTTGCTGTGGCAGCAAAAGCTGGACGTTTGTCTTTTTTGCTCCGGAGGTTGCCAAAAGCGAAAACAGGTGCTTTTGAGGATGGAGTCCGCAGGAAAGCAGAGAGGGCCAAATTGTCTGGGGCATTTGAACAGGTTCCAGGAAGCAGTGAGAACCAGCATTACTTTTCCCCGCTGGCACCTTTGCTGTGGCAGCAAAAGCTGGACGTTTGTCTTTTTTGCTCCGGAGGTTGCCGAAAGCGAAAACAGGTGCTTTTGAGGATGGAGTCCGCAGGAAAGCAGAGAGGGCCAAATTGTCTGGGGCATTTGAAAGGGTTCAAGGAGGTAGTGAGAACCAGCATTACTTTTCCCCGCTGGCACCTTTGCTGTGGCAGCAAAAGCTGGACGTTTGTCTTTTTTGCTCCGGAGGCTGCCGAAAGCGAAAACAGGTGCTTTTGAGGATGGAGTCCGCAGGAAAGCAGAGAGGGCCAAATTGTCTGTGGCATTTGAACAGGTTCCAGGAAGCAGTGAGAACCAGCATTACTTTTCCCCGCTGGCACCTTTGCTGTGGCAGCAAAAGCTGGACGTTTGTCTTTTTTGCTCCGGAGGTTGCCGAAAGCGAAAACAGGTGCTTTTGAGGATGGAGTCCGCAGGAAAGCAGAGAGGGCCAAATTGTCTGTGGCATTTGAAAGGGTTCAAGGAGGTAGTGAGAACCAGCATTACTTTTCCCCGCTGGCACCTTTGCTGTGGCAGCAAAAGCTGGACGTTTGTCTTTTTTGCTCCGGAGGCTGCCGAAAGCGAAAACAGGTGCTTTTGAGGATAGAGTCCGCAGGAAAGCAGAGAGGGCCAAAGTGTCTGGGGCATTTGAAAGGGTTCCAGGAGGCAGTGAGAACCAGCATTACTTTTCCCCGCTGGCACCTTTGTTGTGGCAGCAAAAGCTGGACGTTTGTCTTTTTTGCTCTGGAGGCTGCCGAAAGCGAAAACAGGTGCTTTTGAGGATGGAGTCCGCAGGAAAGCAGAGAGGGCCAAATTGTCTGGGGCATTTGAAGAGGTTCCAGGAGGCAGTGAGAACCAGCATTACTTTTCCCCGCTGGCACGTTTGCTGTGGCAGCAAAAGCTGGACGTTTGTCTTTTTTGCTCCGGAGGCTGCCGAAAGCGAAAACAGGTGCTTTTGAGGATGGAGTCCGCAGGAAAGCAGAGAGAGCCAAATTGTCTGGGGCATTTGAAGGAGTTCCAGGAGGCAGTGAGAACCAGCATTACTTTTCCCCGCTGGCACCTTTGCTGTGGCAGCAAAAGCTGGACGTTTGTCTTTTTTGCTCCGGAGGCTGCCGAAAGCGAAAACAGGTGCTTTTGAGGATGGAGTCCGCAGGAAAGCAGAGAGGGCCAAATTGTCTGTGGCATTTGAAAGAGTTCCAGGAGGCAGTGAGAACCAGCATTACTTTTCCCCGCTGGCACCTTTGCTGTGGCAGCAAAAGCTGGACGTTTGTCTTTTTACCACCGGAGGGCGCCGAAAGTGAAAAAAGGCTCTTTTGAGGATAGAGTCCGCAGGAAAGCAGAGAGGGCCAAATTGTCTGGGGCATTTGAAAGGGTTCCAGGAGGCAGTGAGAACCAGCATTACTTTTCCCCGCTGGCACCTTTGCTGTGGCAGCAAAATCTGGACGTTTGTCTTTTTTGCTCCGGACGCTGCCGAAAGCGAAAACAGGTGCTTTTGAGGATGGAGTCCGCAGGAAAGCAGAGAGGGCCAAATTGTCTGGGGCATTTGAAAGGGTTCCAGGAGGCAGTGAGAACCAGCATTACTTTTCCCCGCTGGCACCTTTGCTGTGGCAGCAAAAGCTGGACGTTTGTCTTTTTTGCTCCGGAGGCTGCCGAAAGCGAAAACAGGTGCTTTTGAGGATGGAGTCCGCAGGAAAGCAGAGAGGGCCAAATTGTCTGTGGCATTTGAAAGGGTTCCAGGAGGCAGTGAGAACCAGCATTACTTTTCCCCGCTGGCACCTTTGCTGTGGCAGCAAAAGCTGGACGTTTGTCTTTTTTGCTCCGGAGGCTGCCGAAAGCGAAAACAGGTGCTTTTGAGGATGGAGTCCGCAGGAAAGCAGAGAGGGCCAAATTGTCTGGGGCATTTGAACAGGTTCCAGGAAGCAGTGAGAACCAGCATTACTTTTCCCCGCTGGCACCTTTGCTGTGGCAGCAAAAGCTGGACGTTTGTCTTTTTTGCTCCGGAGGTTGCCGAAAGCGAAAACAGGTGCTTTTGAGGATGGAGTCCGCAGGAAAGCAGAGAGGGCCAAATTGTCTGTGGCATTTGAAAGGGTTCAAGGAGGTAGTGAGAACCAGCATTACTTTTCCCCGCTGGCACCTTTGCTGTGGCAGCAAAAGCTGGACGTTTGTCTTTTTTGCTCCGGAGGCTGCCGAAAGCGAAAACAGGTGCTTTTGAGGATAGAGTCCGCAGGAAAGCAGAGAGGGCCAAATTGTCTGGGGCATTTGAAAGGGTTCCAGGAGGCAGTGAGAACCAGCATTACTTTTCCCCGCTCTGGCACCTTTGTTGTGGCAGGAAAAGCTGGACGTTTGTCTTTTTTGCTCTGGAGGCTGCCGAAAGCGAAAACAGGTGCTTTTGAGGATGGAGTCCGCAGGAAAGCAGAGAGGGCCAAATTGTCTGGGGCATTTGAAAGAGTTCCAGGAGGCAGTGAGAACCAGCATTACTTTTCCTTGCTGGCACCTTTGCTGTGGCAGCAAAAGCTGGACGTTTGTCTTTTTACCACCGGAGGGCGCCGAAAGTGAAAAAGGCTCTTTTGAGGATAGAGTCCGCAGGAAAGCAGAGAGGGCCAAATTGTCTGGGGCATTTGAAAGGGTTCCAGGAGGCAGTGAGAACCAGCATTACTTTCCCCGCTGGCACCTTTGCTGTGGCAGCAAAAGCTGGACGTTTGTCTTTTTTGCTCCGGAGGTTGCCAAAAGCGAAAACAGGTGCTTTTGAGGATGGAGTCCGCAGGAAAGCAGAAAGGGCCAAATTGTCTGTGGCATTTGAAAGGGTTCCAGGAGGCAGTGAGAACCAGCATTACTTTTCCCCGCTGGCACCTTTGCTGTGGCAGCAAAAGCTGGACGTTTGTCTTTTTTGCTCCGGAGGCTGCCGAAAGCGAAAACAGGTGCTTTTGAGGATGGAGTCCGCAGGAAAGCAGAGAGGGCCAAATTGTCTGTGGCATTTGAAAGGGTTCCAGGAGGCAGTGAGAACCAGCATTACTTTTCCCCGCTGGCACCTTTGCTGTGGCAGCAAAAGCTGGACGTTTGTCTTTTTTGCTCCGGAGGTTGCCAAAAGCGAAAACAGGTGCTTTTGAGGATGGAGTCCGCAGGAAAGCAGAGAGGGCCAAATTGTCTGTGGCATTTGAACAGGTTCCAGGAAGCAGTGAGAACCAGCATTACTTTTCCCCGCTGGCACCTTTGCTGTGGCAGCAAAAGCTGGACGTTTGTCTTTTTTGCTCCGGAGGTTGCCGAAAGCGAAAACAGGTGCTTTTGAGGATGGAGTCCGCAGGAAAGCAGAGAGGTCCAAATTGTCTGTGGCATTTGAAAGGGTTCAAGGAGGTAGTGAGAACCAGCATTACTTTTCCCCGCTGGCACCTTTGCTGTGGCAGCAAAAGCTGGACGTTTGTCTTTTTTGCTCCGGAGGCTGCCGAAAGCGAAAACAGGTGCTTTTGAGGATAGAGTCCGCAGGAAAGCAGAGAGGGCCAAATTGTCTGGGGCATTTGAAAGGGTTCCAGGAGGCAGTGAGAACCAGCATTACTTTTCCCCGCTGGCACCTTTGTTGTGGCAGGAAAAGCTGGACGTTTGTCTTTTTTGCTCTGGAGGCTGCCGAAAGCGAAAACAGGTGCTTTTGAGGATGGAGTCCGCAGGAAAGCAGAGAGGGCCAAATTGTCTGTGGCATTTGAAGAGGTTCCAGGAGGCAGTGAGAACCAGCATTACTTTTCCCCGCTGGCACGTTTGCTGTGGCAGCAAAAGCTGGACGTTTGTCTTTTTTGCTCCGGAGGCTGCCGAAAGCGAAAACAGGTGCTTTTGAGGATGGAGTCCGCAGGAAAGCAGAGAGAGCCAAATTGTCTGGGGCATTTGAAGGAGTTCCAGGAGGCAGTGAGAACCAGCATTACTTTTCCCCGCTGGCACCTTTGCTGTGGCAGCAAAAGCTGGACGTTTGTCTTTTTTGCTCCGGAGGCTGCCGAAAGCGAAAACAGGTGCTTTTGAGGATGGAGTCCGCAGGAAAGCAGAGAGGGCCAAATTGTCAGGGGCATTTGAAAGAGTTCCAGGAGGCAGTGAGAACCAGCATTACTTTTCCCCGCTGGCACCTTTGCTGTGGCAGCAAAAGCTGGACGTTTGTCTTTTTACCACCGGAGGGCGCCGAAAGTGAAAAAAGGCTCTTTTGAGGATAGAGTCCGCAGGAAAGCAGAGAGGGCCAAATTGTCAGGGGCATTTGAAAGGGTTCCAGGAGGCAGTGAGAACCAGCATTACTTTTCCCCGCTGGCACCTTTGCTGTGGCAGCAAAATCTGGACGTTTGTCTTTTTTGCTCCGGACGCTGCCGAAAGCGAAAACAGGTGCTTTTGAGGATGGAGTCCGCAGGAAAGCAGAGAGGGCCAAATTGTCTGTGGCATTTGAAAGGGTTCCAGGAGGCAGTGAGAACCAGCATTACTTTTCCCCGCTGGCACCTTTGCTGTGGCAGCAAAAGCTGGACGTTTGTCTTTTTTGCTCCGGAGGCTGCCGAAAGCGAAAACAGGTGCTTTTGAGGATGGAGTCCGCAGGAAAGCAGAGAGGGCCAAATTGTCTGTGGCATTTGAAAGAGTTCCAGGAGGCAGTGAGAACCAGCATTACTTTTCCCCGCTGGCACCTTTGCTGTGGCAGCAAAAGCTGGACGTTTGTCTTTTTTGCTCCGGAGGCTGCCGAAAGCGAAAACAGGTGCTTTTGAGGATGGAGTCCGCAGGAAAGCAGAGAGGGCCAAATTGTCTGGGGCATTTGAACAGGTTCCAGGAAGCAGTGAGAACCAGCATTACTTTTCCCCGCTGGCACCTTTGCTGTGGCAGCAAAAGCTGGACGTTTGTCTTTTTTGCTCCGGACGCTGCCGAAAGCGAAAACAGGTGCTTTTGAGGATGGAGTCCGCAGGAAAGCAGAGAGGGCCAAATTGTCTGTGGCATTTGAAAGGGTTCAAGGAGGTAGTGAGAACCAGCATTACTTTTCCCCGCTGGCACCTTTGCTGTGGCAGCAAAAGCTGGACGTTTGTCTTTTTTGCTCCGGAGGCTGCCGAAAGCGAAAACAGGTGCTTTTGAGGATAGAGTCCGCAGGAAAGCAGAGAGGGCCAAATTGTCTGGGGCATTTGAAAGGGTTCCAGGAGGCAGTGAGAACCAGCATTACTTTTCCCTGCTGGCACCTTTGTTGTGGCAGGAAAAGCTGGACGTTTGTCTTTTTTGCTCTGGAGGCTGCCGAAAGCGAAAAGAGGTGCTTTTGAGGATGGAGTCCGCAGGAAAGCAGAGAGGGCCAAATTGTCTGTGGCATTTGAAGAGGTTCCAGGAGGCAGTGAGAACCAGCATTACTTTTCCCCGCTGGCACGTTTGCTGTGGCAGCAAAAGCTGGACGTTTGTCTTTTTTGCTCCGGAGGCTGCCGAAAGCGAAAACAGGTGCTTTTGAGGATGGAGTCCGCAGGAAAGCAGAGAGAGCCAAATTGTCTGGGGCATTTGAAGGAGTTCCAGGAGGCAGTGAGAACCAGCATTACTTTTCCCCGCTGGCACCTTTGCTGTGGCAGCAAAAGCTGGACGTTTGTCTTTTTTGCTCCGGAGGCTGCCGAAAGCGAAAACAGGTGCTTTTGAGGATGGAGTCCGCAGGAAAGCAGAGAGGGCCAAATTGTCTGTGGCATTTGAAAGAGTTCCAGGAGGCAGTGAGAACCAGCATTACTTTTCCCCGCTGGCACCTTTGCTGTGGCAGCAAAAGCTGGACGTTTGTCTTTTTTGCTCCGGAGGCTGCCGAAAGTGAAAAAAGGCTCTTTTGAGGATAGAGTCCGCAGGAAAGCAGAGAGGGCCAAATTGTCAGGGGCATTTGAAAGGGTTCCAGGAGGCAGTGAGAACCAGCATTACTTTTCCCCGCTGGCACCTTTGCTGTGGCAGCAAAAGCTGGACGTTTGTCTTTTTTGCTCCGGACGCTGCCGAAAGCGAAAACAGGTGCTTTTGAGGATGGAGTCCGCAGGAAAGCAGAGAGGGCCAAATTGTCTGTGGCATTTGAAAGGGTTCCAGGAGGCAGTGAGAACCAGCATTACTTTTCCCCGCTGGCACCTTTGCTGTGGCAGCAAAAGCTGGACGTTTGTCTTTTTTGCTCCGGAGGTTGCCAAAAGCGAAAACAGGTGCTTTTGAGGATGGAGTCCGCAGGAAAGCAGAGAGGGCCAAATTGTCTGTGGCATTTGAAGAGGTTCCAGGAGGCAGTGAGAACCAGCATTACTTTTCCCCGCTGGCACCTTTGCTGTGGCAGCAAAAGCTGGACGTTTGTCTTTTTTGCTCCGGAGGCTGCCGAAAGCGAAAACAGGTGCTTTTGAGGATGGAGTCCGCAGGAAAGCAGAGAGGGCCAAATTGTCTGTGGCATTTGAAAGGGTTCCAGGAGGCAGTGAGAACCAGCATTACTTTTCCCCGCTGGCACCTTTGCTGTGGCAGCAAAAGCTGGCCGTTTGTCTTTTTTGCTCCGGAGGTTGCCGAAAGCGAAAACAGGTGCTTTTGAGGATGGAGTCCGCAGGAAAGCAGAGAGGGCCAAATTGTCTGTGGCATTTGAAAGGGTTCAAGGAGGTAGTGAGAACCAGCATTACTTTTCCTTGCTGGCACCTTTGCTGTGGCAGCAAAAGCTGGACGTTTGTCTTTTTTGCTCCGGAGGCTGCCGAAAGCGAAAACAGGTGCTTTTGAGGATAGAGTCCGCAGGAAAGCAGAGAGGGCCAAATTGTCTGGGGCATTTGAAAGGGTTCCAGGAGGCAGTGAGAACCAGCATTACTTTTCCCCGCTGGCACCTTTGTTGTGGCAGCAAAGGCTGGACGTTTGTCTTTTTTGCTCCGGAGGCTGCCGAAAGCGAAAACAGGTGCTTTTGAGGATGGAGTCCGCAGGAAAGCAGAGAGGGCCAAATTGTCTGTGGCATTTGAAAGAGTTCCAGGAGGCAGTGAGAACCAGCATCACTTTTCCCCGCTGGCACCTTTGCTGTGGCAGCAAAAGCTGGACGTTTGTCTTTTTACCACCGGAGTGCGCCGAAAGTGAAAAAAGTCGCTTTTGAGGATAGAGTCCGCAGGAAAGCAGAGAGGGCCAAATTGTCTGTGGCATTTGAAAGGGTTCCAGGAGGCAGTGAGAACCAGCATTACTTTTCCCCGCTGGCACCTTTGCTGTGGCAGCAAAAGCTGGACGTTTGTCTTTTTTGCTCCGGAGGCTGCCGAAAGCGAAAACAGGTGCTTTTGAGGATGGAGTCCGCAGGAAATCAGAGAGGGCCAAATTGTCTGTGGCATTTGAAAGAGTTCCAGGAGGCAGTGAGAACCAGCATTACTTTTCCCCGCTGGCACCTTTGCTGTGGCAGCAAAAGCTGGACGTTTTTCTTTTTACCACCGGAGGGCGCCGAAAGAGAAAAAAGGCGCTTTTGAGGATAGAGTCCGCAGGAAAGCAGAGAGGGCCAAATTGTCAGGGGCATTTGAAAGGGTTCCAGGAGGCAGTGAGAACCAGCATTACTTTTCCCCGCTGGCACTTTTGCTGTGGCAGCAAAACCTGGACGTTTGTCTTTTTTGCTCCGGAAGCTGCCGAAAGCGAAAATAGGTGCTTTTGAGGATGGAGTCCGCAGGAAAGCAGAGAGGGCTTAATTGTCTGGAGCATTTGAAAGGGTTCCAGGAGGCAGTGAGAACCAGCATCACTTTTCCCCGCTGGCACCTTTGCTGTGGCAGCAAAAGCTGGACGTTTGTCTTTTTTGCTCCGGAGGCTGCCGAAAGCGAAAACAGGTGCTTTTGAGGATGGAGTCCGCAGGAAAGCAGAGAGGGCCAAATTGTCTGTGGCATTTGAAAGGGTTCCAGGAGGCAGTGAGAACCAGCATTACTTTTCCCCGCTGGCACCTTTGCTGTGGCAGCAAAAGCTGGCCGTTTGTCTTTTTTGCTCCGGAGGTTGCCGAAAGCGAAAACAGGTGCTTTTGAGGATGGAGTCCGCAGGAAAGCAGAGAGGGCCAAATTGTCTGTGGCATTTGAAAGGGTTCAAGGAGGTAGTGAGAACCAGCATTACTTTTCCTTGCTGGCACCTTTGCTGTGGCAGCAAAAGCTGGACGTTTGTCTTTTTTGCTCCGGAGGCTGCCGAAAGCGAAAACAGGTGCTTTTGAGGATAGAGTCCGCAGGAAAGCAGAGAGGGCCAAATTGTCTGGGGCATTTGAAAGGGTTCCAGGAGGCAGTGAGAACCAGCATTACTTTTCCCCGCTGGCACCTTTGTTGTGGCAGCAAAGGCTGGACGTTTGTCTTTTTTTCTCCGGAGGCTGCCGAAAGCGAAAACAGGTGCTTTTGAGGATGGAGTCCGCAGGAAAGCAGAGAGGGCCAAATTGTCTGTGGCATTTGAAAGAGTTCCAGGAGGCAGTGAGAACCAGCATCACTTTTCCCCGCTGGCACCTTTGCTGTGGCAGCAAAAGCTGGACGTTTGTCTTTTTACCACCGGAGTGCGCCGAAAGTGAAAAAAGTCGCTTTTGAGGATAGAGTCCGCAGGAAAGCAGAGAGGGCCAAATTGTCTGTGGCATTTGAAAGGGTTCCAGGAGGCAGTGAGAACCAGCATTACTTTTCCCCGCTGGCACCTTTGCTGTGGCAGCAAAAGCTGGACGTTTGTCTTTTTTGCTCCGGAGGCTGCCGAAAGCGAAAACAGGTGCTTTTGAGGATGGAGTCCGCAGGAAATCAGAGAGGGCCAAATTGTCTGTGGCATTTGAAAGAGTTCCAGGAGGCAGTGAGAACCAGCATTACTTTTCCCCGCTGGCACCTTTGCTGTGGCAGCAAAAGCTGGACGTTTTTCTTTTTACCACCGGAGGGCGCCGAAAGAGAAAAAAGGCGCTTTTGAGGATAGAGTCCGCAGGAAAGCAGAGAGGGCCAAATTGTCAGGGGCATTTGAAAGGGTTCCAGGAGGCAGTGAGAACCAGCATTACTTTTCCCCGCTGGCACTTTTGCTGTGGCAGCAAAACCTGGACGTTTGTCTTTTTTGCTCCGGAAGCTGCCAAAAGCGAAAATAGGTGCTTTTGAGGATGGAGTCCGCAGGAAAGCAGAGAGGGCCAAATTGTCTGGGGCATTTGAAGAGGTTCCAGGAGGCAGTGAGAACCAGCATTACTTTTCCCCGCTGGCACCTTTGCTGTGGCAGCAAAAGCTGGACGTTTGTCTTTTTTGCTCCGGAGGCTGCCGAAAGCGAAAACAGGTGCTTTTGAGGATGGAGTCCGCAGGAAAGCAGAGAGGGCCAAATTGTCTGTGGCATTTGAAAGGGTTCCAGGAGGCAGTGAGAACCAGCATTACTTTTCCCCGCTGGCACCTTTGCTGTGGCAGCAAAAGCTGGCCGTTTGTCTTTTTTGCTCCGGAGGTTGCCGAAAGCGAAAACAGGTGCTTTTGAGGATGGAGTCCGCAGGAAAGCAGAGAGGGCCAAATTGTCTGTGGCATTTGAAAGGGTTCAAGGAGGTAGTGAGAACCAGCATTACTTTTCCTTGCTGGCACCTTTGCTGTGGCAGCAAAAGCTGGACGTTTGTCTTTTTTGCTCCGGAGGCTGCCGAAAGCGAAAACAGGTGCTTTTGAGGATAGAGTCCGCAGGAAAGCAGAGAGGGCCAAATTGTCTGGGGCATTTGAAAGGGTTCCAGGAGGCAGTGAGAACCAGCATTACTTTTCCCCGCTGGCACCTTTGTTGTGGCAGCAAAGGCTGGACGTTTGTCTTTTTTTCTCCGGAGGCTGCCGAAAGCGAAAACAGGTGCTTTTGAGGATGGAGTCCGCAGGAAAGCAGAGAGGGCCAAATTGTCTGTGGCATTTGAAAGAGTTCCAGGAGGCAGTGAGAACCAGCATCACTTTTCCCCGCTGGCACCTTTGCTGTGGCAGCAAAAGCTGGACGTTTGTCTTTTTACCACCGGAGTGCGCCGAAAGTGAAAAAAGTCGCTTTTGAGGATAGAGTCCGCAGGAAAGCAGAGAGGGCCAAATTGTCTGTGGCATTTGAAAGGGTTCCAGGAGGCAGTGAGAACCAGCATTACTTTTCCCCGCTGGCACCTTTGCTGTGGCAGCAAAAGCTGGACGTTTGTCTTTTTTGCTCCGGAGGCTGCCGAAAGCGAAAACAGGTGCTTTTGAGGATGGAGTCCGCAGGAAATCAGAGAGGGCCAAATTGTCTGTGGCATTTGAAAGAGTTCCAGGAGGCAGTGAGAACCAGCATTACTTTTCCCCGCTGGCACCTTTGCTGTGGCAGCAAAAGCTGGACGTTTTTCTTTTTACCACCGGAGGGCGCCGAAAGAGAAAAAAGGCGCTTTTGAGGATAGAGTCCGCAGGAAAGCAGAGAGGGCCAAATTGTCAGGGGCATTTGAAAGGGTTCCAGGAGGCAGTGAGAACCAGCATTACTTTTCCCCGCTGGCACTTTTGCTGTGGCAGCAAAACCTGGACGTTTGTCTTTTTTGCTCCGGAAGCTGCCAAAAGCGAAAATAGGTGCTTTTGAGGATGGAGTCCGCAGGAAAGCAGAGAGGGCCAAATTGTCTGGGGCATTTGAAGAGGTTCCAGGAGGCAGTGAGAACCAGCATTACTTTTCCCCGCTGGCACCTTTGCTGTGGCAGCAAAAGCTGGACGTTTGTCTTTTTTGCTCCGGAGGCTGCCGAAAGCGAAAACAGGTGCTTTTGAGGATGGAGTCCGCAGGAAAGCAGAGAGGGCCAAATTGTCTGTGGCATTTGAAAGGGTTCCAGGAGGCAGTGAGAACCAGCATTACTTTTCCCCGCTGGCACCTTTGCTGAGGCAGCAAAAGCTGGCCGTTTGTCTTTTTTGCTCCGGAGGCTGCCGAAAGCGAAAACAGGTGCTTTTGAGGATGGAGTCCGCAGGAAAGCAGAGAGGGCCAAATTGTCTGGGGCATTTGAACAGGTTCCAGGAGGCAGTGAGAACCAGCATTACTTTTCCCCGCTGGCACCTTTGCTGTGGCAGCAAAAGCTGGACGTTTGTCTTTTTTGCTCCGGACGCTGCCGAAAGCGAAAACAGGTGCTTTTGAGGATGGAGTCCGCAGGAAAGCAGAGAGGGCCAAATTGTCTGGGGCATTTGAAGAGGTTCCATGAGGCAGTGAGAACCAGCATTACTTTTCCCCGCTGGCACCTTTGCTGTGGCAGCAAAAGCTGGACGTTTGTCTTTTTTGCTCCGGAGGCTGCCGAAAGCGAAAACAGGTGCTTTTGAGGATGGAGTCCACAGGAAAGCAGAGAGGGCCAAATTGTCTGTGGCATTTGAAAGGGTTCCAGGAGGCAGTGAGAACCAGCATTACTTTTCCCCGCTGGCACCTTTGCTGTGGCAGCAAAAGCTGGACGTTTGTCTTTTTTGCTCCGGAGGCTGCCGAAAGCGAAAACAGGTGCTTTTGAGGATGGAGTCCGCAGGAAAGCAGAGAGGGCCAAATTGTCTGTGGCATTTGAAAGAGTTCCAGGAGGCAGTGAGAACCAGCATTACTTTTCCCCGCTGGCACCTTTGCTGTGGCAGCAAAAGCTGGACGTTTGTCTTTTTACCACCGGAGGGCGCCGAAAGTGAAAAAAGGCTCTTTTGAGGATTGAGTCCGCAGGAAAGCAGAGAGGGCCAAATTGTCAGGGGCATTTGAAAGGGTTCCAGGAGGCAGTGAGAACCAGCATTACTTTTCCCCGCTGGCACCTTTGCTGTGGCAGCAAAAGCTGGACGTTTGTCTTTTTTGCTCCGGAGGCTGCCGAAAGCGAAAACAGGTGCTTTTGAGGATGGAGTCCGCAGGAAAGCAGAGAGGGCCAAATTGTCTGTGGCATTTGAAAGGGTTCCAGGAGGCAGTGAGAACCAGCATTACTTTTCCCCGCTGGCACCTTTGCTGTGGCAGCAAAAGCTGGACGTTTGTCTTTTTTGCTCCGGAGGCTGCCGAAAGCGAAAACAGGTGCTTTTGAGGATGGAGTCCGCAGGAAAGCAGAGAGGGCCAAATTGTCTGTGGCATTTGAAAGGGTTCCAGGAGGCAGTGAGAACGAGCATTACTTTTCCCCGCTGGCACCTTTGCTGTGGCAGCAAAAGCTGGACGTTTGTCTTTTTACCACCGGAGTGCACCGAAAGTGAAAAAAGTCGCTTTTGAGGATAGAGTCCGCAGGAAAGCAGAGAGGGCCAAATTGTCTGGGGCATTTGAAAGGGTTCCAGGAGGCAGTGAGAACCAGCATTACTTTTCCCCGCTGGCACCTTTGCTGTGGCAGCAAAAGCTGGACGTTTGTCTTTTTTGCTCCGGAGGCTGCCGAAAGCGAAAACAGGTGCTTTTGAGGATGGAGTCCGCAGGAAAGCAGAGAGGGCCAAATTGTCTGTGGCATTTGAAAGAGTTCCAGGAGGCAGTGAGAACCAGCATTACTTTTCCCCGCTGGCACCTTTGCTGTGGCAGCAAAAGCTGGACGTTTTTCTTTTTACCACCGGAGGGCGCCGAAAGAGAAAAAAGGCGCTTTTGAGGATAGAGTCCGCAGGAAAGCAGAGAGGGCCAAATTGTCAGGGGCATTTGAAAGGGTTCCAGGAGGCAGTGAGAACCAGCATTACTTTTCCCCGCTGGCACCTTTGCTGTGGCAGCAAAAGCTGGACGTTTGTCTTTTTTGCTCCGGAGGCTGCCGAAAGCGAAAACAGGTGCTTTTGAGGATGGAGTCCGCAGGAAAGCAGAGAGGGCCAAATTGTCTGTGGCATTTGAAAGGGTTCCAGGAGGCAGTGAGAACCAGCATTACTTTTCCCCGCTGGCACCTTTGCTGTGGCAGCAAAAGCTGGACGTTTGTCTCTTTACCACCGGAGTGCGCCGAAAGTGAAAAAAGTCGCTTTTGAGGATAGAGTCCACAGGAAAGCAGAGAGGGCCAAATTGTCTGTGGCATTTGAAAGGGTTCCAGGAGGCAGTGAGAACCAGCATTACTTTTCCCCGCTGGCACCTTTGCTGTGGCAGCAAAAGCTGGACGTTTGTCTTTTTTGCTCCGGAGGCTGCCGAAAGCGAAAACAGGTGCTTTTGAGGATGGAGTCCGCAGGAAAGCAGAGAGGGCCAAATTGTCTGTGGCATTTGAAAGAGTTCCAGGAGGCAGTGAGAACCAGCATTACTTTTCCCCGCTGGCACCTTTGCTGTGGCAGCAAAAGCTGGACGTTTTTCTTTTTACCACCGGAGGGCGCCGAAAGAGAAAAAAGGCGCTTTTGAGGATAGAGTCCGCAGGAAAGCAGAGAGGGCCAAATTGTCAGGGGCATTTGAAAGGGTTCCAGGAGGCAGTGAGAACCAGCATTACTTTTCCCCGCTGGCACTTTTGCTGTGGCAGCAAAACCTGGACGTTTGTCTTTTTTGCTCCGGAAGCTGCCGAAAGCGAAAATAGGTGCTTTTGAGGATGGAGTCCGCAGGAAAGCAGAGAGGGCCAAATTGTCTGGGGCATTTGAAGAGGTTCCAGGAGGCAGTGAGAACCAGCATTACTTTTCCCCGCTGGCACCTTTGCTGTGGCAGCAAAAGCTGGACGTTTGTCTTTTTTGCTCCGGAGGCTGCCGAAAGCGAAAACAGGTGCTTTTGAGGATGGAGTCCGCAGGAAAGCAGAGAGGGCCAAATTGTCTGTGGCATTTGAAAGGGTTCCAGGAGGCAGTGAGAACCAGCATTACTTTTCCCCGCTGGCACCTTTGCTGAGGCAGCAAAAGCTGGCCGTTTGTCTTTTTTGCTCCGGAGGCTGCCGAAAGCGAAAACAGGTGCTTTTGAGGATGGAGTCCGCAGGAAAGCAGAGAGGGCCAAATTGTCTGGGGCATTTGAACAGGTTCCAGGAGGCAGTGAGAACCAGCATTACTTTTACCCGCTGGCACCTTTGCTGTGGCAGCAAAAGCTGGACGTTTGTCTTTTTTGCTCCGGACGCTGCCGAAAGCGAAAACAGGTGCTTTTGAGGATGGAGTCCGCAGGAAAGCAGAGAGGGCCAAATTGTCTGGGGCATTTGAAAGGGTTCCAGGAGGCAGTGAGAACCAGCATTACTTTTCCCCGCTGGCACCTTTGCTGTGGCAGCAAAAGCTGGACGTTTGTCTTTTTTGCTCCGGAGGCTGCCGAAAGCGAAAACAGGTGCTTTTGAGGATGGAGTCCACAGGAAAGCAGAGAGGGCCAAATTGTCTGGGGCATTTGAAAGGGTTCCAGGAGGCAGTGAGAACCAGCATTACTTTTCCCCGCTGGCACCTTTGCTGTGGCAGCAAAAGCTGGACGTTTGTCTTTTTTGCTCCGGAGGCTGCCGAAAGCGAAAATAGGTGCTTTTGAGGATGGAGTCCGCAGGAAAGCAGAGAGGGCCAAATTGTCTGTGGCATTTGAAAGAGTTCCAGGAGGCAGTGAGAACCAGCATTACTTTTCCCCGCTGGCACCTTTGCTGTGGCAGCAAAAGCTGGACGTTTGTCTTTTTACCACCGGAGGGCGCCGAAAGTGAAAACAGGTGCTTTTGAGGATGGAGTCCGCAGGAAAGCAGAGAGGGCCAAATTGTCTGGGGCATTTGAACAGGTTCCAGGAGGCAGTGAGAACCAGCATTACTTTTCCCCGCTGGCACCTTTGCTGTGGCAGCAAAAGCTGGACGTTTGTCTTTTTTGCTCCGGACGCTGCCGAAAGCGAAAACAGGTGCTTTTGAGGATGGAGTCCGCAGGAAAGCAGAGAGGGCCAAATTGTCTGTGGCATTTGAAAGAGTTCCAGGAGGCAGTGAGAACCAGCATTACTTTTCCCCGCTGGCACCTTTGCTGTGGCAGCAAAAGCTGGACGTTTGTCTTTTTACCACCGGAGGGCGCCGAAAGTGAAAACAGGTGCTTTTGAGGATGGAGTCCGCAGGAAAGCAGAGAGGGCCAAATTGTCTGGGGCATTTGAACAGGTTCCAGGAGGCAGTGAGAACCAGCATTACTTTTCCCCGCTGGCACCTTTGCTGTGGCAGCAAAAGCTGGACGTTTGTCTTTTTTGCTCCGGACGCTGCCGAAAGCGAAAACAGGTGCTTTTGAGGATGGAGTCCGCAGGAAAGCAGAGAGGGCCAAATTGTCTGTGGCATTTGAAAGGGTTCCAGGAGGCAGTGAGAACCAGCATTACTTTTCCCCGCTGGCACCTTTGCTGTGGCAGCAAAAGCTGGACGTTTGTCTTTTTTGCTCCGGAGGCTGCCGAAAGCGAAAACAGGTGCTTTTGAGGATGGAGTCCACAGGAAAGCAGAGAAGGCCAAATTGTCTGTGGCATTTGAAAGGGTTCCAGGAGGCAGTGAGAACCAGCATTACTTTTCCCCGCTGGCACCTTTGCTGTGGCAGCAAAAGCTGGACGTTTGTCTTTTTTGCTCCGGAGGCTGCCGAAAGCGAAAATAGGTGCTTTTGAGGATGGAGTCCGCAGGAAAGCAGAGAGGGCCAAATTGTCTGTGGCATTTGAAAGAGTTCCAGGAGGCAGTGAGAACCAGCATCACTTTTCCCCGCTGGCACCTTTTCTGTGGCAGCAAAAGCTGGACGTTTGTCTTTTTACCACCGGAGGGCGCCGAAAGTGAAAACAGGCGCTTTTGAGGATGGAGTCCGCAAGAAAGCAGAGAGGGCCAAATTGTCTGTGGCATTTGAAAGGGTTCCAGGAGGCAGTGAGAACCAGCATTACTTTTCCCCGCTGGCACCTTTGCTGTGGCAGCAAAAGCTGGACGTTTGTCTTTTTTGCTCCGGAGGCTGCCGAAAGCGAAAATAGGTGCTTTTGAGGATGGAGTCCGCAGGAAAGCAGAGAGGGCCAAATTGTCTGTGGCATTTGAAAGAGTTCCAGGAGGCAGTGAGAACCAGCATTACTTTTCCCCGCTGGCACCTTTGCTGTGGCAGCAAAAGCTGGACGTTTGTCTTTTTACCACCGGAGGGCGCCGAAAGTGAAAACAGGTGCTTTTGAGGATGGAGTCCGCAGGAAAGCAGAGAGGGCCAAATTGTCTGGGGCATTTGAACAGGTTCCAGGAGGCAGTGAGAACCAGCATTACTTTTCCCCGCTGGCACCTTTGCTGTGGCAGCAAAAGCTGGACGTTTGTCTTTTTTGCTCCGGACGCTGCCGAAAGCGAAAACAGGTGCTTTTGAGGATGGAGTCCGCAGGAAAGCAGAGAGGGCCAAATTGTCTGTGGCATTTGAAAGGGTTCCAGGAGGCAGTGAGAACCAGCATTACTTTTCCCCGCTGGCACCTTTGCTGTGGCAGCAAAAGCTGGACGTTTGTCTTTTTTGCTCCGGAGGCTGCCGAAAGCGAAAACAGGTGCTTTTGAGGATGGAGTCCACAGGAAAGCAGAGAGGGCCAAATTGTCTGTGGCATTTGAAAGGGTTCCAGGAGGCAGTGAGAACCAGCATTACTTTTCCCCGCTGGCACCTTTGCTGTGGCAGCAAAAGCTGGACGTTTGTCTTTTTTGCTCCGGAGGCTGCCGAAAGCGAAAATAGGTGCTTTTGAGGATGGAGTCCGCAGGAAAGCAGAGAGGGCCAAATTGTCTGTGGCATTTGAAAGAGTTCCAGGAGGCAGTGAGAACCAGCATCACTTTTCCCCGCTGGCACCTTTGCTGTGGCAGCAAAAGCTGGACGTTTGTCTTTTTACCACCGGAGGGCGCCGAAAGTGAAAACAGGCGCTTTTGAGGATGGAGTCCGCAAGAAAGCAGAGAAAGCGAAATTGTCTGTGGCATTTGAAAGGGTTCCAGGAGGCAGTGAGAACCAGCATTACTTTTCCCCGCTGGCACCTTTGCTGTGGCAGCAAAAGCTGGACGTTTGTCTTTTTTGCTCCGGACGCTGCCGAAAGCGAAAACAGGTGCTTTTGAGGATGGAGTCCGCAGGAAAGCAGAGAGGGCCAAATTGTCAGGGGCATTTGAAAGGGTTCCAGGAGGCAGTGAGAACCAGCATTACTTTTCCCCGCTGGCACCTTTGCTGTGGCAGCAAAAGCTGGACGTTTGTCTTTTTTGCTCCGGAGGTTGCCAAAAGCGAAAACAGGTGCTTTTGAGGATGGAGTCCGCAGGAAAGCAGAGAGGGCCAAATTGTCTGGGGCATTTGAACAGGTTCCAGGAGGCAGTGAGAACCAGCATTACTTTTCCCCGCTGGCACCTTTGCTGTGGCAGCAAAAGCTGGACGTTTGTCTTTTTGCTCCGGATGTTGCCGAAAGCGAAAACAGGTGCTTTTGAGGATGGAGTCCGCAGGAAAGCAGAGAGGGCCAAATTGTCTGTGGCATTTGAAAGGGTTCAAGGAGGTAGTGAGAACCAGCATTACTTTTCCCCGCTGGCACCTTTGCTGTGGCAGCAAAAGCTGGACGTTTGTCTTTTTTGCTCCGGAGGCTGCCGAAAGCGAAAATAGGTGCTTTTGAGGATGGAGTCCGCAGGAAAGCAGAGAGGGCCAAATTGTCTGGGGCATTTGAAAGGGTTCCAGGAGGCAGTGAGAACCAGCATTACTTTTCCCCGCTGGCACCTTTGCTGTGGCAGCAAAAGCTGGACGTTTGTCTTTTTTGCTCCGGAGGGCGCCGAAAGCAAAAACAGGTGCTTTTGAGGATGGAGTCCGCAGGAAAGCAGAGAGGGCCAAATTGTCTGTGGCATTTGAAAGGGTTCCAGGAGGCAGTGAGAACCAGCATTACTTTTCCCCGCTGGCACCTTTGCTGTGGCAGCAAAAGCTGGACGTTTGTCTTTTTTGGTCCGGAGGCTGCCGAAAGCGAAAACAGGTGCTTTTGAGGATGGAGTCCGCAGGAAAACAGAGAGGGCCAAATTGTCTGGGGCATTTGAACGGGTTCCAGGAGGCAGTGAGAACCAGCATTACTTTTCCCCGCTGGCACCTTTGCTGTGGCAGCAAAAGCTGGACGTTTGTCTTTTTTGCTCCGGAGGCTGCCGAAAGCGAAAACAGGTGCTTTTGAGGATGGAGTCCACAGGAAAGCAGAAAGGGCCAAATTGTCTGTGGCATTTGAAAGGGTTCCAGGAGGCAGTGAGAACCAGCATTACTTTTCCCCGCTGGCACCTTTGCTGTGGCAGCAAAAGCTGGACGTTTGTCTTTTTTGCTCCGGAGGCTGCCGAAAGCGAAAATAGGTGCTTTTGAGGATGGAGTCCGCAGGAAAGCAGAGAGGGCCAAATTGTCTGTGGCATTTGAAAGAGTTCCAGGAGGCAGTGAGAACCAGCATTACTTTTCCCCGCTGGCACCTTTGCTGTGGCAGCAAAAGCTGGACTTTTGTCTTTTTACCACCGGAGGGCGCCGAAAGTGAAAAAAGGCGCTTTTGAGGATAGAGTCCGCAGGAAAGCAGAGAGGGCCAAATTGTCAGGGGCATTTGAAAGGGTTCCAGGAGGCAGTGAGAACCAGCATTACTTTTCCCCGCTGGCACCTTTGCTGTGGCAGCAAAAGCTGGACGTTTGTCTTTTTTGCTCCGGAGGCTGCCGAAAGCGAAAACAGGTGCTTTTGAGGATGGAGTCCGCAGGAAAGCAGAGAGGGCCAAATTGTCTGTGGCATTTGAAAGGGTTCCAGGAGGCAGTGAGAACCAGCATTACTTTTCCCCGCTGGCACCTTTGCTGTGGCAGCAAAAGCTGGACGTTTGTCTTTTTTGCTCCGGAGGCTGCCGAAAGCGAAAACAGGTGCTTTTGAGGATGGAGTCCGCAGGAAAGCAGAGAGGGCCAAATTGTCTGTGGCATTTGAAAGGGTTCCAGGAGGCAGTGAGAACCAGCATTACTTTTCCCCGCTGGCACCTTTGCTGTGGCAGCAAAAGCTGGACGTTTGTCTTTTTTGCTCCGGAGGTTGCCAAAAGCGAAAACAGGTGCTTTTGAGGATGGAGTCCGCAGGAAAGCAGAGAGGGCCAAATTGTCTGGGGCATTTGAACAGGTTCCAGGAGGCAGTGAGAACCAGCATTACTTTTCCCCGCTGGCACCTTTGCTGTGGCAGCAAAAGCTGGACGTTTGTCTTTTTTGCTCCGGAGGTTGCCGAAAGCGAAAACAGGTGCTTTTGAGGATGGAGTCCGCAGGAAAGCAGAGAGGGCCAAATTGTCTGTGGCATTTGAAAGGGTTCAAGGAGGTAGTGAGAACCAGCATTACTTTTCCCCACTGGCACCTTTGCTGTGGCAGCAAAAGCTGGACGTTTGTCTTTTTTGCTCCGGAGGCTGCCGAAAGCGAAAACAGGTGCTTTTGAGGATGGAGTCCGCAGGAAAGCAGAGAGGGCCAAATTGTCTGTGGCATTTGAAAGAGTTCCAGGAGGCAGTGAGAACCAGCATCACTTTTCCCCGCTGGCACCTTTGCTGTGGCAGCAAAAGCTGGACGTTTGTCTTTTTACCACCGGAGTGCGCCGAAAGTGAAAAAAGTCGCTTTTGAGGATAGAGTCCGCAGGAAAGCAGAGAGGGCCAAATTGTCTGTGGCATTTGAAAGGGTTCCAGGAGGCAGTGAGAACCAGCATTACTTTTCCCCGCTGGCACCTTTGCTGTGGCAGCAAAAGCTGGACGTTTGTCTTTTTTGCTCCGGAGGCTGCCGAAAGCGAAAACAGGTGCTTTTGAGGATGGAGTCCGCAGGAAATCAGAGAGGGCCAAATTGTCTGTGGCATTTGAAAGAGTTCCAGGAGGCAGTGAGAACCAGCATTACTTTTCCCCGCTGGCACCTTTGCTGTGGCAGCAAAAGCTGGACGTTTTTCTTTTTACCACCGGAGGGCGCCGAAAGAGAAAAAAGGCGCTTTTGAGGATAGAGTCCGCAGGAAAGCAGAGAGGGCCAAATTGTCAGGGGCATTTGAAAGGGTTCCAGGAGGCAGTGAGAACCAGCATTACTTTTCCCCGCTGGCACTTTTGCTGTGGCAGCAAAACCTGGACGTTTGTCTTTTTTGCTCCGGAAGCTGCCGAAAGCGAAAATAGGTGCTTTTGAGGATGGAGTCCGCAGGAAAGCAGAGAGGGCTTAATTGTCTGGAGCATTTGAAAGGGTTCCAGGAGGCAGTGAGAACCAGCATCACTTTTCCCCGCTGGCACCTTTGCTGTGGCAGCAAAAGCTGGACGTTTGTCTTTTTTGCTCCGGAGGCTGCCGAAAGCGAAAACAGGTGCTTTTGAGGATGGAGTCCGCAGGAAAGCAGAGAGGGCCAAATTGTCTGTGGCATTTGAAAGGGTTCCAGGAGGCAGTGAGAACCAGCATTACTTTTCCCCGCTGGCACCTTTGCTGTGGCAGCAAAAGCTGGACGTTTGTCTTTTTTGCTCCGGAGGTTGCCGAAAGCGAAAACAGGTGCTTTTGAGGATGGAGTCCGCAGGAAAGCAGAGAGGGCCAAATTGTCTGTGGCATTTGAAAGGATTCAAGGAGGTAGTGAGAACCAGCATTACTTTTCCTTGCTGGCACCTTTGCTGTGGCAGCAAAAGCTGGACGTTTGTCTTTTTTGCTCCGGAGGCTGCCGAAAGCGAAAACAGGTGCTTTTGAGGATAGAGTCCGCAGGAAAGCAGAGAGGGCCAAATTGTCTGGGGCATTTGAAAGGGTTCCAGGAGGCAGTGAGAACCAGCATTACTTTTCCCCGCTGGCACCTTTGTTGTGGCAGCAAAGGCTGGACGTTTGTCTTTTTTTCTCCGGAGGCTGCCGAAAGCGAAAACAGGTGCTTTTGAGGATGGAGTCCGCAGGAAAGCAGAGAGGGCCAAATTGTCTGTGGCATTTGAAAGAGTTCCAGGAGGCAGTGAGAACCAGCATCACTTTTCCCCGCTGGCACCTTTGCTGTGGCAGCAAAAGCTGGACGTTTGTCTTTTTACCACCGGAGTGCGCCGAAAGTGAAAAAAGTCGCTTTTGAGGATAGAGTCCGCAGGAAAGCAGAGAGGGCCAAATTGTCTGTGGCATTTGAAAGGGTTCCAGGAGGCAGTGAGAACCAGCATTACTTTTCCCCGCTGGCACCTTTGCTGTGGCAGCAAAAGCTGGACGTTTGTCTTTTTTGCTCCGGAGGCTGCCGAAAGCGAAAACAGGTGCTTTTGAGGATGGAGTCCGCAGGAAATCAGAGAGGGCCAAATTGTCTGTGGCATTTGAAAGAGTTCCAGGAGGCAGTGAGAACCAGCATTACTTTTCCCCGCTGGCACCTTTGCTGTGACAGCAAAAGCTGGACGTTTTTCTTTTTACCACCGGAGGGCGCCGAAAGAGAAAAAAGGCGCTTTTGAGGATAGAGTCCGCAGGAAAGCAGAGAGGGCCAAATTGTCAGGGGCATTTGAAAGGGTTCCAGGAGGCAGTGAGAACCAGCATTACTTTTCCCCGCTGGCACCTTTGCTGTGGCAGCAAAAGCTGGACGTTTGTCTTTTTTGCTCCGGAGGCTGCCGAAAGCGAAAACAGGTGCTTTTGAGGATGGAGTCCGCAGGAAATCAGAGAGGGCCAAATTGTCTGTGGCATTTGAAAGAGTTCCAGGAGGCAGTGAGAACCAGCATTACTTTTCCCCGCTGGCACCTTTGCTGTGGCAGCAAAAGCTGGACGTTTTTCTTTTTATCACCGGAGGGCGCCGAAAGAGAAAAAAGGCGCTTTTGAGGACAGAGTCCGCAGGAAAGCAGAGAGGGCCAAATTGTCAGGGGCATTTGAAAGGGTTCCAGGAGGCAGTGAGAACCAGCATTACTTTTCCCCGCTGGCACTTTTGCTGTGGCAGCAAAACCTGGACGTTTGTCTTTTTTGCTCCGGAAGCTGCCGAAAGCGAAAATAGGTGCTTTTGAGGATGGAGTCCGCAGGAAAGCAGAGAGGGCTTAATTGTCTGGAGCATTTGAAAGGGTTCCAGGAGGCAGTGAGAACCAGCATCACTTTTCCCCGCTGGCACCTTTGCTGTGGCAGCAAAAGCTGGACGTTTGTCTTTTTTGCTCCGGAGGCTGCCGAAAGCGAAAACAGGTGCTTTTGAGGATGGAGTCCGCAGGAAAGCAGAGAGGGCCAAATTGTCTGTGGCATTTGAAAGGGTTCCAGGAGGCAGTGAGAACCAGCATTACTTTTCCCCGCTGGCACCTTTGCTGTGGCAGCAAAAGCTGGACGTTTGTCTTTTTTGCTCCGGAGGTTGCCGAAAGCGAAAACAGGTGCTTTTGAGGATGGAGTCCGCAGGAAAGCAGAGAGGGCCAAATTGTCTGTGGCATTTGAAAGGGTTCAAGGAGGTAGTGAGAACCAGCATTACTTTTCCTTGCTGGCACCTTTGCTGTGGCAGCAAAAGCTGGACGTTTGTCTTTTTTGCTCCGGAGGCTGCCGAAAGCGAAAACAGGTGCTTTTGAGGATAGAGTCCGCAGGAAAGCAGAGAGGGCCAAATTGTCTGGGGCATTTGAAAGGGTTCCAGGAGGCAGTGAGAACCAGCATTACTTTTCCCCGCTGGCACCTTTGTTGTGGCAGCAAAGGCTGGACGTTTGTCTTTTTTTCTCCGGAGGCTGCCGAAAGCGAAAACAGGTGCTTTTGAGGATGGAGTCCGCAGGAAAGCAGAGAGGGCCAAATTGTCTGTGGCATTTGAAAGAGTTCCAGGAGGCAGTGAGAACCAGCATCACTTTTCCCCGCTGGCACCTTTGCTGTGGCAGCAAAAGCTGGACGTTTGTCTTTTTACCACCGGAGTGCGCCGAAAGTGAAAAAAGTCGCTTTTGAGGATAGAGTCCGCAGGAAAGCAGAGAGGGCCAAATTGTCTGTGGCATTTGAAAGGGTTCCAGGAGGCAGTGAGAACCAGCATTACTTTTCCCCGCTGGCACCTTTGCTGTGGCAGCAAAAGCTGGACGTTTGTCTTTTTTGCTCCGGAGGCTGCCGAAAGCGAAAACAGGTGCTTTTGAGGATGGAGTCCGCAGGAAATCAGAGAGGGCCAAATTGTCTGTGGCATTTGAAAGAGTTCCAGGAGTCAGTGAGAACCAGCATTACTTTTCCCCGCTGGCACCTTTGCTGTGGCAGCAAAAGCTGGACGTTTTTCTTTTTACCACCGGAGGGCGCCGAAAGAGAAAAAAGGCGCTTTTGAGGATAGAGTCCGCAGGAAAGCAGAGAGGGCCAAATTGTCAGGGGCATTTGAAAGGGTTCCAGGAGGCAGTGAGAACCAGCATTACTTTTCCCCGCTGGCACTTTTGCTGTGGCAGCAAAACCTGGACGTTTGTCTTTTTTGCTCCGGAAGCTGCCGAAAGCGAAAATAGGTGCTTTTGAGGATGGAGTCCGCAGGAAAGCAGAGAGGGCCAAATTGTCTGGGGCATTTGAAGAGGTTCCAGGAGGCAGTGAGAACCAGCATTACTTTTCCCCGCTGGCACCTTTGCTGTGGCAGCAAAAGCTGGACGTTTGTCTTTTTTGCTCCGGAGGCTGCCGAAAGCGAAAACAGGTGCTTTTGAGGATGGAGTCCGCAGGAAAGCAGAGAGGGCCAAATTGTCTGTGGCATTTGAAAGGGTTCCAGGAGGCAGTGAGAACCAGCATTACTTTTCCCCGCTGGCACCTTTGCTGAGGCAGCAAAAGCTGGCCGTTTGTCTTTTTTGCTCCGGAGGCTGCCGAAAGCGAAAACAGGTGCTTTTGAGGATGGAGTCCGCAGGAAAGCAGAGAGGGCCAAATTGTCTGGGGCATTTGAACAGGTTCCAGGAGGCAGTGAGAACCAGCATTACTTTTCCCCGCTGGCACCTTTGCTGTGGCAGCAAAAGCTGGACGTTTGTCTTTTTTGCTCCGGACGCTGCCGAAAGCGAAAACAGGTGCTTTTGAGGATGGAGTCCGCAGGAAAGCAGAGAGGGCCAAATTGTCTGGGGCATTTGAAAGGGTTCCATGAGGCAGTGAGAACCAGCATTACTTTTCCCCGCTGGCACCTTTGCTGTGGCAGCAAAAGCTGGACGTTTGTCTTTTTTGCTCCGGAGGCTGCCGAAAGCGAAAACAGGTGCTTTTGAGGATGGAGTCCACAGGAAAGCAGAGAGGGCCAAATTGTCTGTGGCATTTGAAAGGGTTCCAGGAGGCAGTGAGAACCAGCATTACTTTTCCCCGCTGGCACCTTTGCTGTGGCAGCAAAAGCTGGACGTTTGTCTTTTTTGCTCCGGAGGCTGCCGAAAGCGAAAACAGGTGCTTTTGAGGATGGAGTCCGCAGGAAAGCAGAGAGGGCCAAATTGTCTGTGGCATTTGAAAGAGTTCCAGGAGGCAGTGAGAACCAGCATTACTTTTCCCCGCTGGCACCTTTGCTGTGGCAGCAAAAGCTGGACGTTTGTCTTTTTACCACCGGAGGGCGCCGAAAGTGAAAAAAGGCTCTTTTGAGGATTGAGTCCGCAGGAAAGCAGAGAGGGCCAAATTGTCAGGGGCATTTGAAAGGGTTCCAGGAGGCAGTGAGAACCAGCATTACTTTTCCCCGCTGGCACCTTTGCTGTGGCAGCAAAAGCTGGACGTTTGTCTTTTTTGCTCCGGAGGCTGCCGAAAGCGAAAACAGGTGCTTTTGAGGATGGAGTCCGCAGGAAAGCAGAGAGGGCCAAATTGTCTGTGGCATTTGAAAGGGTTCCAGGAGGCAGTGAGAACCAGCATTACTTTTCCCCGCTGGCACCTTTGCTGTGGCAGCAAAAGCTGGACGTTTGTCTTTTTTGCTCCGGAGGCTGCCGAAAGCGAAAACAGGTGCTTTTGAGGATGGAGTCCGCAGGAAAGCAGAGAGGGCCAAATTGTCTGTGGCATTTGAAAGGGTTCCAGGAGGCAGTGAGAACGAGCATTACTTTTCCCCGCTGGCAACTTTGCTGTGGCAGCAAAAGCTGGACGTTTGTCTTTTTACCACCGGAGTGCACCGAAAGTGAAAAAAGTCGCTTTTGAGGATAGAGTCCGCAGGAAAGCAGAGAGGGCCAAATTGTCTGTGGCATTTGAAAGGGTTCCAGGAGGCAGTGAGAACCAGCATTACTTTTCCCCGCTGGCACCTTTGCTGTGGCAGCAAAAGCTGGACGTTTGTCTTTTTTGCTCCGGAGGCTGCCGAAAGCGAAAACAGGTGCTTTTGAGGATGGAGTCCGCAGGAAAGCAGAGAGGGCCAAATTGTCTGTGGCATTTGAAAGAGTTCCAGGAGGCAGTGAGAACCAGCATTACTTTTCCCCGCTGGCACCTTTGCTGTGGCAGCAAAAGCTGGACGTTTTTCTTTTTACCACCGGAGGGCGCCGAAAGAGAAAAAAGGCGCTTTTGAGGATAGAGTCCGCAGGAAAGCAGAGAGGGCCAAATTGTCAGGGGCATTTGAAAGGGTTCCAGGAGGCAGTGAGAACCAGCATTACTTTTCCCCGCTGGCACCTTTGCTGTGGCAGCAAAAGCTGGACGTTTGTCTTTTTTGCTCCGGAGGCTGCCGAAAGCGAAAACAGGTGCTTTTGAGGATGGAGTCCGCAGGAAAGCAGAGAGGGCCAAATTGTCTGTGGCATTTGAAAGGGTTCCAGGAGGCAGTGAGAACGAGCATTACTTTTCCCCGCTGGCACCTTTGCTGTGGCAGCAAAAGCTGGACGTTTGTCTCTTTACCACCGGAGTGCGCCGAAAGTGAAAAAAGTCGCTTTTGAGGATAGAGTCCGCAGGAAAGCAGAGAGGGCCAAATTGTCTGTGGCATTTGAAAGGGTTCCAGGAGGCAGTGAGAACCAGCATTACTTTTCCCCGCTGGCACCTTTGCTGTGGCAGCAAAAGCTGGACGTTTGTCTTTTTTGCTCCGGAGGCTGCCGAAAGCGAAAACAGGTGCTTTTGAGGATGGAGTCCGCAGGAAAGCAGAGAGGGCCAAATTGTCTGTGGCATTTGAAAGAGTTCCAGGAGGCAGTGAGAACCAGCATTACTTTTCCCCGCTGGCACCTTTGCTGTGGCAGCAAAAGCTGGACGTTTTTCTTTTTACCACCGGAGGGCGCCGAAAGAGAAAAAAGGCGCTTTTGAGGATAGAGTCCGCAGGAAAGCAGAGAGGGCCAAATTGTCAGGGGCATTTGAAAGGGTTCCAGGAGGCAGTGAGAACCAGCATTACTTTTCCCCGCTGGCACTTTTGCTGTGGCAGCAAAACCTGGACGTTTGTCTTTTTTGCTCCGGAAGCTGCCGAAAGCGAAAATAGGTGCTTTTGAGGATGGAGTCCGCAGGAAAGCAGAGAGGGCCAAATTGTCTGGGGCATTTGAAGAGGTTCCAGGAGGCAGTGAGAACCAGCATTACTTTTCCCCGCTGGCACCTTTGCTGTGGCAGCAAAAGCTGGACGTTTGTCTTTTTTGCTCCGGAGGCTGCCGAAAGCGAAAACAGGTGCTTTTGAGGATGGAGTCCGCAGGAAAGCAGAGAGGGCCAAATTGTCTGTGGCATTTGAAAGGGTTCCAGGAGGCAGTGAGAACCAGCATTACTTTTCCCCGCTGGCACCTTTGCTGAGGCAGCAAAAGCTGGACGTTTGTCTTTTTTGCTCCGGAGGCTGCCGAAAGCGAAAACAGGTGCTTTTGAGGATGGAGTCCGCAGGAAAGCAGAGAGGGCCAAATTGTCTGGGGCATTTGAACAGGTTCCAGGAGGCAGTGAGAACCAGCATTACTTTTCCCCGCTGGCACCTTTGCTGTGGCAGCAAAAGCTGGACGTTTGTCTTTTTTGCTCCGGACGCTGCCGAAAGCGAAAACAGGTGCTTTTGAGGATGGAGTCCGCAGGAAAGCAGAGAGGGCCAAATTGTCTGGGGCATTTGAAAGGGTTCCAGGAGGCAGTGAGAACCAGCATTACTTTTCCCCGCTGGCACCTTTGCTGTGGCAGCAAAAGCTGGACGTTTGTCTTTTTTGCTCCGGAGGCTGCCGAAAGCGAAAACAGGTGCTTTTGAGGATGGAGTCCACAGGAAAGCAGAGAGGGCCAAATTGTCTGGGGCATTTGAAAGGGTTCCAGGAGGCAGTGAGAACCAGCATTACTTTTCCCCGCTGGCACCTTTGCTGTGGCAGCAAAAGCTGGACGTTTGTCTTTTTTGCTCCGGAGGCTGCCGAAAGCGAAAATAGGTGCTTTTGAGGATGGAGTCCGCAGGAAAGCAGAGAGGGCCAAATTGTCTGTGGCATTTGAAAGAGTTCCAGGAGGCAGTGAGAACCAGCATTACTTTTCCCCGCTGGCACCTTTGCTGTGGCAGCAAAAGCTGGACGTTTGTCTTTTTACCACCGGAGGGCGCCGAAAGTGAAAAAAGGCTCTTTTGAGGATTGAGTCCGCAGGAAAGCAGAGAGGGCCAAATTGTCAGGGGCATTTGAAAGGGTTCCAGGAGGCAGTGAGAACCAGCATTACTTTTCCCCGCTGGCACCTTTGCTGTGGCAGCAAAAGCTGGACGTTTGTCTTTTTTGCTCCGGAGGCTGCCGAAAGCGAAAACAGGTGCTTTTGAGGATGGAGTCCGCAGGAAAGCAGAGAGGGCCAAATTGTCTGTGGCATTTGAAAGGGTTCCAGGAGGCAGTGAGAACCAGCATTACTTTTCCCCGCTGGCACCTTTGCTGTGGCAGCAAAAGCTGGACGTTTGTCTTTTTTGCTCCGGAGGCTGCCGAAAGCGAAAACAGGTGCTTTTGAGGATGGAGTCCGCAGGAAAGCAGAGAGGGCCAAATTGTCTGTGGCATTTGAAAGGGTTCCAGGAGGCAGTGAGAACGAGCATTACTTTTCCCCGCTGGCAACTTTGCTGTGGCAGCAAAAGCTGGACGTTTGTCTTTTTACCACCGGAGTGCACCGAAAGTGAAAAAAGTCGCTTTTGAGGATAGAGTCCGCAGGAAAGCAGAGAGGGCCAAATTGTCTGTGGCATTTGAAAGGGTTCCAGGAGGCAGTGAGAACCAGCATTACTTTTCCCCGCTGGCACCTTTGCTGTGGCAGCAAAAGCTGGACGTTTGTCTTTTTTGCTCCGGAGGCTGCCGAAAGCGAAAACAGGTGCTTTTGAGGATGGAGTCCGCAGGAAAGCAGAGAGGGCCAAATTGTCTGTGGCATTTGAAAGGGTTCCAGGAGGCAGTGAGAACGAGCATTACTTTTCCCCGCTGGCACCTTTGCTGTGGCAGCAAAAGCTGGACGTTTGTCTCTTTACCACCGGAGTGCGCCGAAAGTGAAAAAAGTCGCTTTTGAGGATGGAGTCCGCAGGAAAGCAGAGAGGGCCAAATTGTCTGTGGCATTTGAAAGGGTTCCAGGAGGCAGTGAGAACCAGCATTACTTTTCCCCGCTGGCACCTTTGCTGTGGCAGCAAAAGCTGGACGTTTGTCTTTTTTGCTCCGGAGGCTGCCGAAAGCGAAAACAGGTGCTTTTGAGGATGGAGTCCGCAGGAAAGCAGAGAGGGCCAAATTGTCTGTGGCATTTGAAAGAGTTCCAGGAGGCAGTGAGAACCAGCATTACTTTTCCCCGCTGGCACCTTTGCTGTGGCAGCAAAAGCTGGACGTTTTTCTTTTTACCACCGGAGGGCGCCGAAAGAGAAAAAAGGCGCTTTTGAGGATAGAGTCCGCAGGAAAGCAGAGAGGGCCAAATTGTCAGGGGCATTTGAAAGGGTTCCAGGAGGCAGTGAGAACCAGCATTACTTTTCCCCGCTGGCACTTTTGCTGTGGCAGCAAAACCTGGACGTTTGTCTTTTTTGCTCCGGAAGCTGCCGAAAGCGAAAATAGGTGCTTTTGAGGATGGAGTCCGCAGGAAAGCAGAGAGGGCCAAATTGTCTGGGGCATTTGAAGAGGTTCCAGGAGGCAGTGAGAACCAGCATTACTTTTCCCCGCTGGCACCTTTGCTGTGGCAGCAAAAGCTGGACGTTTGTCTTTTTTGCTCCGGAGGCTGCCGAAAGCGAAAACAGGTGCTTTTGAGGATGGAGTCCGCAGGAAAGCAGAGAGGGCCAAATTGTCTGTGGCATTTGAAAGGGTTCCAGGAGGCAGTGAGAACCAGCATTACTTTTCCCCGCTGGCACCTTTGCTGAGGCAGCAAAAGCTGGACGTTTGTCTTTTTTGCTCCGGAGGCTGCCGAAAGCGAAAACAGGTGCTTTTGAGGATGGAGTCCGCAGGAAAGCAGAGAGGGCCAAATTGTCTGGGGCATTTGAACAGGTTCCAGGAGGCAGTGAGAACCAGCATTACTTTTCCCCGCTGGCACCTTTGCTGTGGCAGCAAAAGCTGGACGTTTGTCTTTTTTGCTCCGGACGCTGCCGAAAGCGAAAACAGGTGCTTTTGAGGATGGAGTCCGCAGGAAAGCAGAGAGGGCCAAATTGTCTGGGGCATTTGAAAGGGTTCCAGGAGGCAGTGAGAACCAGCATTACTTTTCCCCGCTGGCACCTTTGCTGTGGCAGCAAAAGCTGGACGTTTGTCTTTTTTGCTCCGGAGGCTGCCGAAAGCGAAAACAGGTGCTTTTGAGGATGGAGTCCACAGGAAAGCAGAGAGGGCCAAATTGTCTGGGGCATTTGAAAGGGTTCCAGGAGGCAGTGAGAACCAGCATTACTTTTCCCCGCTGGCACCTTTGCTGTGGCAGCAAAAGCTGGACGTTTGTCTTTTTTGCTCCGGAGGCTGCCGAAAGCGAAAATAGGTGCTTTTGAGGATGGAGTCCGCAGGAAAGCAGAGAGGGCCAAATTGTCTGTGGCATTTGAAAGAGTTCCAGGAGGCAGTGAGAACCAGCATTACTTTTCCCCGCTGGCACCTTTGCTGTGGCAGCAAAAGCTGGACGTTTGTCTTTTTACCACCGGAGGGCGCCGAAAGTGAAAACAGGTGCTTTTGAGGATGGAGTCCGCAGGAAAGCAGAGAGGGCCAAATTGTCTGGGGCATTTGAACAGGTTCCAGGAGGCAGTGAGAACCAGCATTACTTTTCCCCGCTGGCACCTTTGCTGTGGCAGCAAAAGCTGGACGTTTGTCTTTTTTGCTCCGGACGCTGCCGAAAGCGAAAACAGGTGCTTTTGAGGATGGAGTCCGCAGGAAAGCAGAGAGGGCCAAATTGTCTGTGGCATTTGAAAGGGTTCCAGGAGGCAGTGAGAACCAGCATTACTTTTCCCCGCTGGCACCTTTGCTGTGGCAGCAAAAGCTGGACGTTTGTCTTTTTTGCTCCGGAGGCTGCCGAAAGCGAAAACAGGTGCTTTTGAGGATGGAGTCCACAGGAAAGCAGAGAGGGCCAAATTGTCTGTGGCATTTGAAAGGGTTCCAGGAGGCAGTGAGAACCAGCATTACTTTTCCCCGCTGGCACCTTTGCTGTGGCAGCAAAAGCTGGACGTTTGTCTTTTTTGCTCCGGAGGCTGCCGAAAGCGAAAATAGGTGCTTTTGAGGATGGAGTCCGCAGGAAAGCAGAGAGGGCCAAATTGTCTGTGGCATTTGAAAGAGTTCCAGGAGGCAGTGAGAACCAGCATCACTTTTCCCCGCTGGCACCTTTGCTGTGGCAGCAAAAGCTGGACGTTTGTCTTTTTACCACCGGAGGGCGCCGAAAGTGAAAACAGGCGCTTTTGAGGATGGAGTCCGCAAGAAAGCAGAGAGGGCCAAATTGTCTGTGGCATTTGAAAGGGTTCCAGGAGGCAGTGAGAACCAGCATTACTTTTCCCCGCTGGCACCTTTGCTGTGGCAGCAAAAGCTGGACGTTTGTCTTTTTTGCTCCGGACGCTGCCGAAAGCGAAAACAGGTGCTTTTGAGGATGGAGTCCGCAGGAAAGCAGAGAGGGCCAAATTGTCAGGGGCATTTGAAAGGGTTCCAGGAGGCAGTGAGAACCAGCATTACTTTTCCCCGCTGGCACCTTTGCTGTGGCAGCAAAAGCTGGACGTTTGTCTTTTTTGCTCCGGAGGTTGCCAAAAGCGAAAACAGGTGCTTTTGAGGATGGAGTCCGCAGGAAAGCAGAGAGGGCCAAATTGTCTGGGGCATTTGAACAGGTTCCAGGAGGCAGTGAGAACCAGCATTACTTTTCCCCGCTGGCACCTTTGCTGTGGCAGCAAAAGCTGGACGTTTGTCTTTTTGCTCCGGATGTTGCCGAAAGCGAAAACAGGTGCTTTTGAGGATGGAGTCCGCAGGAAAGCAGAGAGGGCCAAATTGTCTGTGGCATTTGAAAGGGTTCAAGGAGGTAGTGAGAACCAGCATTACTTTTCCCCGCTGGCACCTTTGCTGTGGCAGCAAAAGCTGGACGTTTGTCTTTTTTGCTCCGGAGGCTGCCGAAAGCGAAAATAGGTGCTTTTGAGGATGGAGTCCGCAGGAAAGCAGAGAGGGCCAAATTGTCTGGGGCATTTGAAAGGGTTCCAGGAGGCAGTGAGAACCAGCATTACTTTTCCCCGCTGGCACCTTTGCTGTGGCAGCAAAAGCTGGACGTTTGTCTTTTTTGCTCCGGAGGGCGCCGAAAGCAAAAATAGGTGCTTTTGAGGATGGAGTCCGCAGGAAAGCAGAGAGGGCCAAATTGTCTGTGGCATTTGAAAGGGTTCCAGGAGGCAGTGAGAACCAGCATTACTTTTCCCCGCTGGCACCTTTGCTGTGGCAGCAAAAGCTGGACGTTTGTCTTTTTTGGTCCGGAGGCTGCCGAAAGCGAAAACAGGTGCTTTTGAGGATGGAGTCCGCAGGAAAACAGAGAGGGCCAAATTGTCTGGGGCATTTGAACGGGTTCCAGGAGGCAGTGAGAACCAGCATTACTTTTCCCCGCTGGCACCTTTGCTGTGGCAGCAAAAGCTGGACGTTTGTCTTTTTTGCTCCGGAGGCTGCCGAAAGCGAAAACAGGTGCTTTTGAGGATGGAGTCCACAGGAAAGCAGAAAGGGCCAAAATGTCTGTGGCATTTGAAAGGGTTCCAGGAGGCAGTGAGAACCAGCATTACTTTTCCCCGCTGGCACCTTTGCTGTGGCAGCAAAAGCTGGACGTTTGTCTTTTTTGCTCCGGAGGCTGCCGAAAGCGAAAATAGGTGCTTTTGAGGATGGAGTCCGCAGGAAAGCAGAGAGGGCCAAATTGTCTGTGGCATTTGAAAGGGTTCCAGGAGGCAGTGAGAACCAGCATTACTTTTCCCCGCTGGCACCTTTGCTGTGGCAGCAAAAGCTGGACGTTTGTCTTTTTTGGTCCGGAGGCTGCCGAAAGCGAAAACAGGTGCTTTTGAGGATGGAGTCCGCAGGAAAACAGAGAGGGCCAAATTGTCTGGGGCATTTGAACGGGTTCCAGGAGGCAGTGAGAACCAGCATTACTTTTCCCCGCTGGCACCTTTGCTGTGGCAGCAAAAGCTGGACGTTTGTCTTTTTTGCTCCGGAGGCTGCCGAAAGCGAAAATAGGTGCTTTTGAGGATGGAGTCCAGGAAAGCAGAGAGGGCCAAATTGTCTGTGGCATTTGAAAGAGTTCCAGGAGGCAGTGAGAACCAGCATTACTTTTCCCCGCTGGCACCTTTGCTGTGGCAGCAAAAGCTGGACTTTTGTCTTTTTACCACCGGAGGGCGCCGAAAGTGAAAAAAGGCGCTTTTGAGGATAGAGTCCGCAGGAAAGCAGAGAGGGCCAAATTGTCAGGGGCATTTGAAAGGGTTCCAGGAGGCAGTGAGAACCAGCATTACTTTTCCCCGCTGGCACCTTTGCTGTGGCAGCAAAAGCTGGACGTTTGTCTTTTTTGCTCCGGAGGCTGCCGAAAGCGAAAACAGGTGCTTTTGAGAATGGAGTCCGCAGGAAAGCAGAGAGGGCCAAATTGTCTGTGGCATTTGAAAGGGTTCCAGGAGGCAGTGAGAACCAGCATTACTTTTCCCCGCTGGCACCTTTGCTGTGGCAGCAAAAGCTGGACGTTTGTCTTTTTTGCTCCGGAGGCTGCCGAAAGCGAAAACAGGTGCTTTTGAGGATGGAGTCCGCAGGAAAGCAGAGAGGGCCAAATTGTCTGTGGCATTTGAAAGGGTTCCAGGAGGCAGTGAGAACCAGCATTACTTTTCCCCGCTGGCACCTTTGCTGTGGCAGCAAAAGCTGGACGTTTGTCTTTTTTGCTCCGGAGGTTGCCAAAAGCGAAAACAGGTGCTTTTGAGGATGGAGTCCGCAGGAAAGCAGAGAGGGCCAAATTGTCTGGGGCATTTGAACAGGTTCCAGGAGGCAGTGAGAACCAGCATTACTTTTCCCCGCTGGCACCTTTGCTGTGGCAGCAAAAGCTGGACGTTTGTCTTTTTTGCTCCGGAGGTTGCCGAAAGCAAAAACAGGTGCTTTTGAGGATGGAGTCCGCAGGAAAGCAGAGAGGGCCAAATTGTCTGTGGCATTTGAAAGGGTTCAAGGAGGTAGTGAGAACCAGCATTACTTTTCCCCACTGGCACCTTTGCTGTGGCAGCAAAAGCTGGACGTTTGTCTTTTTTGCTCCGGAGGCTGCCGAAAGCGAAAACAGGTGCTTTTGAGGATAGAGTCCGCAGGAAAGCAGAGAGGGCCAAATTGTCTGGGGCATTTGAAAGAGTTCCAGGAGGCAGTGAGAACCAGCATTACTTTTCCCCGCTGGCACCTTTGTTGTGGCAGCAAAAGCTGGACGTTTGTCTTTTTTGCTCTGGAGGCTGCCGAAAGCGAAAACAGGTGCTTTTGAGGATGGAGTCCGCAGGAAAGCAGAGAGGGCCAAATTGTCTGTGGCATTTGAAAGGGTTCCAGGAGGCAGTGAGAACCAGCATTACTTTTCCCCGCTGGCACCTTTGCTGTGGCAGCAAAAGCTGGACGTTTGTCTTTTTTGCTCCGGAGGCTGCCGAAAGCGAAAACAGGTGCTTTTGAGGATGGAGTCCGCAGGAAAGCAGAGAGGGCCAAATTGTCTGTGGCATTTGAAGAGGTTCCAGGAGGCAGTGAGAACCAGCATTACTTTTCCCCGCTGGCACCTTTGCTGTGGCAGCAAAAGCTGGACGTTTGTCTTTTTTGCTCCGGAGGCTGCCGAAAGCGAAAACAGGTGCTTTTGAGGATAGAGTCCGCAGGAAAGCAGAGAGAGCCAAATTGTCTGGGGCATTTGAAGGAGTTCCAGGAGGCAGTGAGAACCAGCATTACTTTTCCCCGCTGGCACCTTTGCTGTGGCAGCAAAAGCTGGACGTTTGTCTTTTTTGCTCCGGAGGCTGCCGAAAGCGAAAACAGGTGCTTTTGAGGATGGAGTCCGCAGGAAAGCAGAGAGGGCCAAATTGTCTGTGGCATTTGAAAGAGTTCCAGGAGGCAGTGAGAACCAGCATTACTTTTCCCCGCTGGCACCTTTGCTGTGGCAGCAAAAGCTGGACGTTTGTCTTTTTTGCTCTGGAGGCTGCCGAAAGCGAAAACAGGTGCTTTTGAGGATGGAGTCCGCAGGAAAGCAGAGAGGGCCAAATTGTCTGGGGCATTTGAAAGGGTTCCAGGAGGCAGTGAGAACCAGCATTACTTTTCCCCGCTGGCACCTTTGCTGTGGCAGCAAAAGCTGGACGTTTGTCTTTTTTGCTCCGGAGGCTGCCGAAAGCGAAAACAGGTGCTTTTGAGGATGGAGTCCGCAGGAAAGCAGAGAGGGCCAAATTGTCTGGGGCATTTGAAAGGGTTCCAGGAGGCAGTGAGAACCAGCATTACTTTTCCCCGCTGGCACCTTTGCTGTGGCAGCAAAAGCTGGACGTTTGTCTTTTTTGCTCCGGAGGCTGCCGAAAGCGAAAACAGGTGCTTTTGAGGATGGAGTCCGCAGGAAAGCAGAGAGGGCCAAATTGTCTGTGGCATTTGAAGAGGTTCCAGGAGGCAGTGAGAACCAGCATTACTTTTCCCCGCTGGCACCTTTGCTGTGGCAGCAAAAGCTGGACGTTTGTCTTTTTTGCTCCGGAGGCTGCCGAAAGCGAAAACAGGTGCTTTTGAGGATGGAGTCCGCAGGAAAGCAGAGAGGGCCAAATTGTCTGTGGCATTTGAAAGAGTTCCAGGAGGCAGTGAGAACCAGCATTACTTTTCCCCGCTGGCACCTTTGCTGTGGCAGCAAAAGCTGGACGTTTGTCTTTTTACCACCGGAGGGCGCCGAAAGTGAAAACAGGTGCTTTTGAGGATGGAGTCCGCAGGAAAGCAGAGAGGGCCAAATTGTCTGGGGCATTTGAACAGGTTCCAGGAGGCAGTGAGAACCAGCATTACTTTTCCCCGCTGGCACCTTTGCTGTGGCAGCAAAAGCTGGACGTTTGTCTTTTTTGCTCCGGACGCTGCCGAAAGCGAAAACAGGTGCTTTTGAGGATGGAGTCCGCAGGAAAGCAGAGAGGGCCAAATTGTCTGTGGCATTTGAAAGGGTTCCAGGAGGCAGTGAGAACCAGCATTACTTTTCCCCGCTGGCACCTTTGCTGTGGCAGCAAAAGCTGGACGTTTGTCTTTTTTGCTCCGGAGGCTGCCGAAAGCGAAAACAGGTGCTTTTGAGGATGGAGTCCACAGGAAAGCAGAGAGGGCCAAATTGTCTGTGGCATTTGAAAGGGTTCCAGGAGGCAGTGAGAACCAGCATTACTTTTCCCCGCTGGCACCTTTGCTGTGGCAGCAAAAGCTGGACGTTTGTCTTTTTTGCTCCGGAGGCTGCCGAAAGCGAAAATAGGTGCTTTTGAGGATGGAGTCCGCAGGAAAGCAGAGAGGGCCAAATTGTCTGTGGCATTTGAAAGAGTTCCAGGAGGCAGTGAGAACCAGCATCACTTTTCCCCGCTGGCACCTTTGCTGTGGCAGCAAAAGCTGGACGTTTGTCTTTTTACCACCGGAGGGCGCCGAAAGTGAAAACAGGCGCTTTTGAGGATGGAGTCCGCAAGAAAGCAGAGAGGGCCAAATTGTCTGTGGCATTTGAAAGGGTTCCAGGAGGCAGTGAGAACCAGCATTACTTTTCCCCGCTGGCACCTTTGCTGTGGCAGCAAAAGCTGGACGTTTGTCTTTTTTGCTCCGGACGCTGCCGAAAGCGAAAACAGGTGCTTTTGAGGATGGAGTCCGCAGGAAAGCAGAGAGGGCCAAATTGTCAGGGGCATTTGAAAGGGTTCCAGGAGGCAGTGAGAACCAGCATTACTTTTCCCCGCTGGCACCTTTGCTGTGGCAGCAAAAGCTGGACGTTTGTCTTTTTTGCTCCGGAGGTTGCCAAAAGCGAAAACAGGTGCTTTTGAGGATGGAGTCCGCAGGAAAGCAGAGAGGGCCAAATTGTCTGGGGCATTTGAACAGGTTCCAGGAGGCAGTGAGAACCAGCATTACTTTTCCCCGCTGGCACCTTTGCTGTGGCAGCAAAAGCTGGACGTTTGTCTTTTTGCTCCGGATGTTGCCGAAAGCGAAAACAGGTGCTTTTGAGGATGGAGTCCGCAGGAAAGCAGAGAGGGCCAAATTGTCTGTGGCATTTGAAAGGGTTCAAGGAGGTAGTGAGAACCAGCATTACTTTTCCCCGCTGGCACCTTTGCTGTGGCAGCAAAAGCTGGACGTTTGTCTTTTTTGCTCCGGAGGCTGCCGAAAGCGAAAATAGGTGCTTTTGAGGATGGAGTCCGCAGGAAAGCAGAGAGGGCCAAATTGTCTGGGGCATTTGAAAGGGTTCCAGGAGGCAGTGAGAACCAGCATTACTTTTCCCCGCTGGCACCTTTGCTGTGGCAGCAAAAGCTGGACGTTTGTCTTTTTTGCTCCGGAGGGCGCCGAAAGCAAAAATAGGTGCTTTTGAGGATGGAGTCCGCAGGAAAGCAGAGAGGGCCAAATTGTCTGTGGCATTTGAAAGGGTTCCAGGAGGCAGTGAGAACCAGCATTACTTTTCCCCGCTGGCACCTTTGCTGTGGCAGCAAAAGCTGGACGTTTGTCTTTTTTGGTCCGGAGGCTGCCGAAAGCGAAAACAGGTGCTTTTGAGGATGGAGTCCGCAGGAAAACAGAGAGGGCCAAATTGTCTGGGGCATTTGAACGGGTTCCAGGAGGCAGTGAGAACCAGCATTACTTTTCCCCGCTGGCACCTTTGCTGTGGCAGCAAAAGCTGGACGTTTGTCTTTTTTGCTCCGGAGGCTGCCGAAAGCGAAAACAGGTGCTTTTGAGGATGGAGTCCACAGGAAAGCAGAAAGGGCCAAATTGTCTGTGGCATTTGAAAGGGTTCCAGGAGGCAGTGAGAACCAGCATTACTTTTCCCCGCTGGCACCTTTGCTGTGGCAGCAAAAGCTGGACGTTTGTCTTTTTTGCTCCGGAGGCTGCCGAAAGCGAAAATAGGTGCTTTTGAGGATGGAGTCCGCAGGAAAGCAGAGAGGGCCAAATTGTCTGTGGCATTTGAAAGGGTTCCAGGAGGCAGTGAGAACCAGCATTACTTTTCCCCGCTGGCACCTTTGCTGTGGCAGCAAAAGCTGGACGTTTGTCTTTTTTGGTCCGGAGGCTGCCGAAAGCGAAAACAGGTGCTTTTGAGGATGGAGTCCGCAGGAAAACAGAGAGGGCCAAATTGTCTGGGGCATTTGAACGGGTTCCAGGAGGCAGTGAGAACCAGCATTACTTTTCCCCGCTGGCACCTTTGCTGTGGCAGCAAAAGCTGGACGTTTGTCTTTTTTGCTCCGGAGGCTGCCGAAAGCGAAAACAGGTGCTTTTGAGGATGGAGTCCACAGGAAAGCAGAAAGGGCCAAATTGTCTGTGGCATTTGAAAGGGTTCCAGGAGGCAGTGAGAACCAGCATTACTTTTCCCCGCTGGCACCTTTGCTGTGGCAGCAAAAGCTGGACGTTTGTCTTTTTTGCTCCGGAGGCTGCCGAAAGCGAAAATAGGTGCTTTTGAGGATGGAGTCCGCAGGAAAGCAGAGAGGGCCAAATTGTCTGTGGCATTTGAAAGAGTTCCAGGAGGCAGTGAGAACCAGCATTACTTTTCCCCGCTGGCACCTTTGCTGTGGCAGCAAAAGCTGGACTTTTGTCTTTTTACCACCGGAGGGCGCCGAAAGTGAAAAAAGGCGCTTTTGAGGATAGAGTCCGCAGGAAAGCAGAGAGGGCCAAATTGTCAGGGGCATTTGAAAGGGTTCCAGGAGGCAGTGAGAACCAGCATTACTTTTCCCCGCTGGCACCTTTGCTGTGGCAGCAAAAGCTGGACGTTTGTCTTTTTTGCTCCGGAGGCTGCCGAAAGCGAAAACAGGTGCTTTTGAGGATGGAGTCCGCAGGAAAGCAGAGAGGGCCAAATTGTCTGTGGCATTTGAAAGGGTTCCAGGAGGCAGTGAGAACCAGCATTACTTTTCCCCGCTGGCACCTTTGCTGTGGCAGCAAAAGCTGGACGTTTGTCTTTTTTGCTCCGGAGGCTGCCGAAAGCGAAAACAGGTGCTTTTGAGGATGGAGTCCGCAGGAAAGCAGAGAGGGCCAAATTGTCTGTGGCATTTGAAAGGGTTCCAGGAGGCAGTGAGAACCAGCATTACTTTTCCCCGCTGGCACCTTTGCTGTGGCAGCAAAAGCTGGACGTTTGTCTTTTTTGCTCCGGAGGTTGCCAAAAGCGAAAACAGGTGCTTTTGAGGATGGAGTCCGCAGGAAAGCAGAGAGGGCCAAATTGTCTGGGGCATTTGAACAGGTTCCAGGAGGCAGTGAGAACCAGCATTACTTTTCCCCGCTGGCACCTTTGCTGTGGCAGCAAAAGCTGGACGTTTGTCTTTTTTGCTCCGGAGGTTGCCGAAAGCAAAAACAGGTGCTTTTGAGGATGGAGTCCGCAGGAAAGCAGAGAGGGCCAAATTGTCTGTGGCATTTGAAAGGGTTCAAGGAGGTAGTGAGAACCAGCATTACTTTTCCCCACTGGCACCTTTGCTGTGGC
This sequence comes from Vanellus vanellus, assembly GCF_965231255.1. Classification (NCBI taxonomy): domain Eukaryota; kingdom Metazoa; phylum Chordata; class Aves; order Charadriiformes; family Charadriidae; genus Vanellus; species Vanellus vanellus. The sequence goes on along the minus strand of NW_028128783.1, from coordinate 63,587 downwards.
AGCAAAAGCTGGACGTTTGTCTTTTTTGCTCCGGAGGCTGCCGAAAGCGAAAACAGGTGCTTTTGAGGATAGAGTCCGCAGGAAAGCAGAGAGGGCCAAATTGTCTGGGGCATTTGAAAGAGTTCCAGGAGGCAGTGAGAACCAGCATTACTTTTCCCCGCTGGCACCTTTGTTGTGGCAGCAAAAGCTGGACGTTTGTCTTTTTTGCTCTGGAGGCTGCCGAAAGCGAAAACAGGTGCTTTTGAGGATGGAGTCCGCAGGAAAGCAGAGAGGGCCAAATTGTCTGGGGCATTTGAAAGGGTTCCAGGAGGCAGTGAGAACCAGCATTACTTTTCCCCGCTGGCACCTTTGCTGTGGCAGCAAAAGCTGGACGTTTGTCTTTTTTGCTCCGGAGGCTGCCGAAAGCGAAAACAGGTGCTTTTGAGGATGGAGTCCGCAGGAAAGCAGAGAGGGCCAAATTGTCTGTGGCATTTGAAGAGGTTCCAGGAGGCAGTGAGAACCAGCATTACTTTTCCCCGCTGGCACCTTTGCTGTGGCAGCAAAAGCTGGACGTTTGTCATTTTTGCTCCGGAGGCTGCCGAAAGCGAAAACAGGTGCTTTTGAGGATAGAGTCCGCAGGAAAGCAGAGAGAGCCAAATTGTCTGGGGCATTTGAAGGAGTTCCAGGAGGCAGTGAGAACCAGCATTACTTTTCCCCGCTGGCACCTTTGCTGTGGCAGCAAAAGCTGGACGTTTGTCTTTTTTGCTCCGGAGGCTGCCGAAAGCGAAAACAGGTGCTTTTGAGGATGGAGTCCGCAGGAAAGCAGAGAGGGCCAAATTGTCTGTGGCATTTGAAAGAGTTCCAGGAGGCAGTGAGAACCAGCATTACTTTTCCCCGCTGGCACCTTTGCTGTGGCAGCAAAAGCTGGACGTTTGTCTTTTTTGCTCTGGAGGCTGCCGAAAGCGAAAACAGGTGCTTTTGAGGATGGAGTCCGCAGGAAAGCAGAGAGGGCCAAATTGTCTGGGGCATTTGAAAGGGTTCCAGGAGGCAGTGAGAACCAGCATTACTTTTCCCCGCTGGCACCTTTGCTGTGGCAGCAAAAGCTGGACGTTTGTCTTTTTTGCTCCGGAGGCTGCCGAAAGCGAAAACAGGTGCTTTTGAGGATGGAGTCCGCAGGAAAGCAGAGAGGGCCAAATTGTCTGGGGCATTTGAAAGGGTTCCAGGAGGCAGTGAGAACCAGCATTACTTTTCCCCGCTGGCACCTTTGCTGTGGCAGCAAAAGCTGGACGTTTGTCTTTTTTGCTCCGGAGGCTGCCGAAAGCGAAAACAGGTGCTTTTGAGGATGGAGTCCGCAGGAAAGCAGAGAGGGCCAAATTGTCTGTGGCATTTGAAGAGGTTCCAGGAGGCAGTGAGAACCAGCATTACTTTTCCCCGCTGGCACCTTTGCTGTGGCAGCAAAAGCTGGACGTTTGTCTTTTTTGCTCCGGAGGCTGCCGAAAGCGAAAACAGGTGCTTTTGAGGATGGAGTCCGCAGGAAAGCAGAGAGGGCCAAATTGTCTGTGGCATTTGAAAGGGTTCCAGGAGGCAGTGAGAACCAGCATTACTTTTCCCCGCTGGCACCTTTGCTGTGGCAGCAAAAGCTGGACGTTTGTCTTTTTTGCTCCGGAGGTTGCCGAAAGCGAAAACAGGTGCTTTTGAGGATGGAGTCCGCAGGAAAGCAGAGAGGGCCAAATTGTCTGTGGCATTTGAAAGAGTTCCAGGAGGCAGTGAGAACCAGCATTACTTTTCCCCGCTGGCACCTTTGCTGTGGCAGCAAAAGCTGGACGTTTGTCTTTTTTGCTCTGGAGGCTGCCGAAAGCGAAAACAGGTGCTTTTGAGGATAGAGTCCGCAGGAAAGCAGAGAGGGCCAAATTGTCTGGGGCATTTGAAAGGGTTCCAGGAGGCAGTGAGAACCAGCATTACTTTTCCCCGCTGGCACATTTGTTGTGGCAGCAAAGGCTGGACGTTTGTCTTTTTTGCTCCGGAGGCTGCCGAAAGCGAAAACAGGTGCTTTTGAGGATGGAGTCCGCAGGAAAGCAGAGAGGGCCAAATTGTCTGTGGCATTTGAAAGAGTTCCAGGAGGCAGTGAGAACCAGCATCACTTTTCCCCGCTGGCACCTTTGCTGTGGCAGCAAAAGCTGGACGTTTGTCTTTTTACCACCGGAGTGCGCCGAAAGTGAAAAAAGTCGCTTTTGAGCATAGAGTCCGCAGGAAAGCAGAGAGGGCTTAATATTCTGGGGCATTTGAAAGGGTTCCAGGAGGCAGTGAGAACCAGCATTACTTTTCCCCGCTGGCACCTTTGCTGTGGCAGCAAAAGCTGGACGTTTGTCTTTTTTGCTCCGGAGGCTGCCGAAAGCGAAAACGGGTGCTTTTGAGGATGGAGTCCGCAGGAAAGCAGAGAGGGCCAAATTGTCTGGGGCATTTGAACAGGTTCCAGGAGGCAGTGAGAACCAGCATTACTTTTCCCCGCTGGCACCTTTGCTGTGGCAGCAAAAGCTGGACGTTTGTCTTTTTTGCTCCGGAGGCTGCCGAAAGCGAAAACAGGTGCTTTTGAGGATGGAGTCCACAGGAAAGCAGAGAGGGCCAAATTGTCTGTGGCATTTGAAAGGGTTTCAGGAGGCAGTGAGAACCAGCATCACTTTTCCCCGCTGGCACCTTTGCTGTGGCAGCAAAAGCTGGACGTTTGTCTTTTTTGCTCCGGAGGCTGCCGAAAGCGAAAAGAGGTGCTTTTGAGGATGGAGTCCGCAGGAAAGCAGAGAGGGCCAAATTGTCTGTGGCATTTGAAAGGGTTCCAGGAGGCAGTGAGAACCAGCATTACTTTTCCCCGCTGGCACCTTTGCTGTGGCAGCAAAAGCTGGACGTTTGTCTTTTTTGCTCCGGAGGTTGCCGAAAGCGAAAACAGGTGCTTTTGAGGATGGAGTCCGCAGGAAAGCAGAGAGGGCCAAATTGTCTGTGGCATTTGAAAGAGTTCCAGGAGGCAGTGAGAACCAGCATCACTTTTCCCCGCTGGCACCTTTGCTGTGGCAGCAAAAGCTGGACGTTTGTCTTTTTACCACCGGAGTGCGCCGAAAGTGAAAAAAGTCGCTTTTGAGGATAGAGTCCGCAGGAAAGCAGAGAGGGCTTAATTGTCTGGGGCATTTGAAAGGGTTCCAGTAGGCAGTGAGAACCAGCATTACTTTTCCCCGCTGGCACCTTTGCTGTGGCAGCAAAAGCTGGACGTTTGTCTTTTTTGCTCCGGAGGCTGCCGAAAGCGAAAACAGGTGCTTTTGAGGATGGAGTCCGCAGGAAAGCAGAGAGGGCCAAATTGTCTGGGGCATTTGAACAGGTTCCAGGAGGCAGTGAGAACCAGCATTACTTTTCCCCGCTGGCACCTTTGCTGTGGCAGCAAAAGCTGGACGTTTGTCTTTTTTGCTCCGGAGGCTGCCGAAAGCGAAAACAGGTGCTTTTGAGGATGGAGTCCGCAGGAAAGCAGAGAGGGCTTAATTGTCTGGAGCATTTGAAAGGGTTCCAGGAGGCAGTGAGAACCAGCATCACTTTTCCCCGCTGGCACCTTTGCTGTGGCAGCAAAAGCTGGACGTTTGTCTTTTTTGCTCCGGAGGCTGCCGAAAGCGAAAACAGGTGCTTTTGAGGATGGAGTCCGCAGGAAATCAGAGAGGGCCAAATTGTCTGTGGCATTTGAAAGGGTTCCAGGAGGCAGTGAGAACCAGCATTACTTTTCCCCGCTGGCACCTTTGCTGTGGCAGCAAAAGCTGGACGTTTGTCTTTTTTGCTCCGGAGGCTGCCGAAAGCGAAAACAGGTGCTTTTGAGGATGGAGTCCGCAGGAAAGCAGAGAGGGCCAAATTGTCTGGGGCATTTGAAAGGGTTCCAGGAGGCAGTGAGAACCAGCATTACTTTTCCCCGCTGGCACCTTTGCTGTGGCAGCAAAAGCTGGACGTTTGTCTTTTTTGCTCCGGAGGCTGCCGAAAGCGAAAACAGGTGCTTTTGAGGATGGAGTCCGCAGGAAAGCAGAGAGGGCCAAATTGTCTGTGGCATTTGAAAGGGTTCCAGGAGGCAGTGAGAACCAGCATTACTTTTCCCCGCTGGCACCTTTGCTGTGGCAGCAAAAGCTGGACGTTTGTCTTTTTTGCTCCGGAGGTTGCCAAAAGCGAAAACAGGTGCTTTTGAGGATGGAGTCCGCAGGAAAGCAGAGAGGGCCAAATTGTCTGGGGCATTTGAACAGGTTCCAGGAGGCAGTGAGAACCAGCATTACTTTTCCCCGCTGGCACCTTTGCTGTGGCAGCAAAAGCTGGACGTTTGTCTTTTTTGCTCCGGAGGCTGCCGAAAGCGAAAACAGGTGCTTTTGAGGATGGAGTCCGCAGGAAAGCAGAGAGGGCCAAATTGTCTGTGGCATTTGAAAGGGTTCAAGGAGGTAGTGAGAACCAGCATTACTTTTCCCCGCTGGCACCTTTGCTGTGGCAGCAAAAGCTGGACGTTTGTCTTTTTTGCTCCGGAGGTTGCCGAAAGCGAAAACAGGTGCTTTTGAGGATGGAGTCCGCAGGAAAGCAGAGAGGGCCAAATTGTCTGTGGCATTTGAAAGGGTTCCAGGAGGCAGTGAGAACCAGCATTACTTTTCCCCGCTGGCACCTTTGTTGTGGCAGCAAAAGCTGGACGTTTGTCTTTTTTGCTCTGGAGGCTGCCGAAAGCGAAAACAGGTGCTTTTGAGGATGGAGTCCGCAGGAAAGCAGAGAGGGCCAAATTGTCTGTGGCATTTGAAAGGGTTCCAGGAGGCAGTGAGAACCAGCATTATTTTTCCCCGCTGGCACCTTTGCTGTGGCAGCAAAAGCTGGACGTTTGTCTTTTTTGCTCCGGAGGCTGCCGAAAGCGAAAACAGGTGCTTTTGAGGATGGAGTCCGCAGGAAAGCAGAGAGGGCCAAATTGTCTCTGGCATTTGAAGAGGTTCCAGGAGGCAGTGAGAACCAGCATTACTTTTCCCCTCTGGCACGTTTGCTGTGGCAGCAAAAGCTGGACGTTTGTCTTTTTTGCTCCGGAGGCTGCCGAAAGCGAAAACAGGTGCTTTTGAGGATAGAGTCCGCAGGAAAGCAGAGAGAGCCAAATTGTCTGGGGCATTTGAAGGAGTTCCAGGAGGCAGTGAGAACCAGCATTACTTTTCCCCGCTGGCACCTTTGCTGTGGCAGCAAAAGCTGGACGTTTGTCTTTTTTGCTCCGGAGGCTGCCGAAAGCGAAAACAGGTGCTTTTGAGGATGGAGTCCGCAGGAAAGCAGAGAGGGCCAAATTGTCTGGGGCATTTGAAAGGGTTCCAGGAGGCAGTGAGAACCAGCATTACTTTTCCCCGCTGGCACCTTTGCTGTGGCAGCAAAAGCTGGACGTTTGTCTTTTTTGCTCCGGAGGCTGCCGAAAGCGAAAACAGGTGCTTTTGAGGATGGAGTCCGCAGGAAAGCAGAGAGGGCCAAATTGTCTGTGGCATTTGAAAGGGTTCCAGGAGGCAGTGAGAACGAGCATTACTTTTCCCCGCTGGCACCTTTGCTGTGGCAGCAAAAGCTGGACGTTTGTCTTTTTTGCTCCGGAGGCTGCCGAAAGCGAAAACAGGTGCTTTTGAGGATGGAGTCCGCAGGAAAGCAGAGAGGGCCAAATTGTCTGGGGCATTTGAAGAGGTTCCAGGAGGCAGTGAGAACCAGCATTACTTTTCCCCGCTGGCACCTTTGCTGTGGCAGCAAAAGCTGGACGTTTGTCTTTTTTGCTCCGGAGGCTGCCGAAAGCGAAAACAGGTGCTTTTGAGGATGGAGTCCGCAGGAAAGCAGAGAGGGCCAAATTGTCTGTGGCATTTGAAAGGGTTCCAGGAGGCAGTGAGAACCAGCATTACTTTTCCCCGCTGGCACCTTTGCTGTGGCAGCAAAAGCTGGACGTTTGTCTTTTTTGCTCCGGAGGTTGCCGAAAGCGAAAACAGGTGCTTTTGAGGATGGAGTCCGCAGGAAAGCAGAGAGGGCCAAATTGTCTGGGGCATTTGAAAGAGTTCCAGGAGGCAGTGAGAACCAGCATTACTTTTCCCCGCTGGCACCTTTGCTGTGGCAGCAAAAGCTGGACGTTTGTCTTTTTTGCTCCGGAGGCTGCCGAAAGCGAAAACAGGTGCTTTTGAGGATAGAGTCCGCAGGAAAGCAGAGAGGGCCAAATTGTCTGGGGCATTTGAAAGGGTTCCAGGAGGCAGTGAGAACCAGCATTACTTTTCCCCGCTGGCACCTTTGTTGTGGCAGCAAAGGCTGGACGTTTGTCTTTTTTGCTCCGGAGGCTGCCGAAAGCGAAAACAGGTGCTTTTGAGGATGGAGTCCGCAGGAAAGCAGAGAGGGCCAAATTGTCTGTGGCATTTGAAAGAGTTCCAGGAGGCAGTGAGAACCAGCATCACTTTTCCCCGCTGGCACCTTTGCTGTGGCAGCAAAAGCTGGACGTTTGTCTTTTTACCACCGGAGTGCGCCGAAAGTGAAAAAAGTCGCTTTTGAGCATAGAGTCCGCAGGAAAGCAGAGAGGGCTTAATATTCTGGGGCATTTGAAAGGGTTCCAGGAGGCAGTGAGAACCAGCATTACTTTTCCCCGCTGGCACCTTTGCTGTGGCAGCAAAAGCTGGACGTTTGTCTTTTTTGCTCCGGAGGCTGCCGAAAGCGAAAACAGGTGCTTTTGAGGATGGAGTCCGCAGGAAAGCAGAGAGGGCCAAATTGTCTGGGGCATTTGAACAGGTTCCAGCAGGCAGTGAGAACCAGCATTACTTTTCCCCGCTGGCACCTTTGCTGTGGCAGCAAAAGCTGGACGTTTGTCTTTTTTGCTCCGGAGGCTGCCGAAAGCGAAAACAGGTGCTTTTGAGGATGGAGTCCACAGGAAAGCAGAGAGGGCCAAATTGTCTGTGGCATTTGAAAGGGTTTCAGGAGGCAGTGAGAACCAGCATCACTTTTCCCCGCTGGCACCTTTGCTGTGGCAGCAAAAGCTGGACGTTTGTCTTTTTTGCTCCGGAGGCTGCCGAAAGCGAAAAGAGGTGCTTTTGAGGATGGAGTCCGCAGGAAAGCAGAGAGGGCCAAATTGTCTGTGGCATTTGAAAGAGTTCCAGGAGGCAGTGAGAACCAGCATTACTTTTCCCCGCTGGCACCTTTGCTGTGGCAGCAAAAGCTGGACGTTTGTCTTTTTTGCTCCGGAGGGCGCCGAAAGCAAAAATAGGTGCTTTTGAGGATGGAGTCCGCAGGAAAGCAGAGAGGGCCAAATTGTCTGTGGCATTTGAAAGGGTTCCAGGAGGCAGTGAGAACCAGCATTACTTTTCCCCGCTGGCACCTTTGCTGTGGCAGCAAAAGCTGGACGTTTGTCTTTTTTGCTCCGGAGGCTGCCGAAAGCGAAAACAGGTGCTTTTGAGGATGGAGTCCGCAGGAAAGCAGAGAGGGCCAAATTGTCTGTGGCATTTGAAAGGGTTCCAGGAGGCACTGAGAACCAGCATTACTTTTCCCCGCTGGCACCTTTGCTGTGGCAGCAAAAGCTGGACATTTGTCTTTTATGCTCCGGAGGCTGCCGAAAGCGAAAATAGGTGCTTTTGAGGATGGAGTCCGCAGGAAAGCAGAGAGGGCCAAATTGTCTGTGGCATTTGAAAGAGTTCCAGGAGGCAGTGAGAACCAGCATTACTTTTCCCCGCTGGCACCTTTGCTGTGGCAGCAAAAGCTGGACGTTTGTCTTTTTACCACCGGAGGGCGCCGAAAGTGAAAAAAGGCGCTTTTGAGGATAGAGTCCGCAGGAAAGCAGAGAGGGCCAAATTGTCAGGGGCATTTGAAAGGGTTCCAGGAGGCAGTGAGAACCAGCATTACTTTTCCCCGCTGGCACCTTTGCTGTGGCAGCAAAAGCTGGACGTTTGTCTTTTTTGCTCCGGAGGTTGCCAAAAGCGAAAACAGGTGCTTTTGAGGATGGAGTCCGCAGGAAAGCAGAGAGGGCCAAATTGTCTGGGGCATTTGAAGAGGTTCCAGGAGGCAGTGAGAACCAGCATTAGTTTACCCCGCTGGCACCTTTGCTGTGGCAGCAAAAGCTGGACGTTTGTCTTTTTTGCTCCGGAGGCTGCCGAAAGCGAAAACAGGTGCTTTTGAGGATGGAGTCCGCAGGAAAGCAGAGAGGGCCAAATTGTCTGGGGCATTTGAAAGGGTTCCAGGAGGCAGTGAGAACCAGCATTACTTTTCCCTGCTGGCACATTTGCTGTGGCAGCAAAAGCTGGACGTTTGTCTTTTTTGCTCCGGAGGCTGCCGAAAGCGAAAACAGGTGCTTTTGAGGATGGAGTCCGCAGGAAAGCAGAGAGGGCCAAATTGTCTGTGGCATTTGAAAGGGTTCCAGGAGGCAGTGAGAACGAGCATTACTTTTCCCCGCTGGCACCTTTGCTGTGGCAGCAAAAGCTGGACGTTTGTCTTTTTTGCTCCGGAGGTTGCCAAAAGCGAAAACAGGTGCTTTTGAGGATGGAGTCCGCAGGAAAGCAGAGAGGGCCAAATTGTCTGTGGCATTTGAAGAGGTTCCAGGAGGCAGTGAGAACCAGCATTACTTTTCCCCGCTGGCACCTTTGCTGTGGCAGCAAAAGCTGGACGTTTGTCTTTTTTGCTCCGGAGGCTGCCGAAAGCGAAAACAGGTGCTTTTGAGGATGGAGTCCGCAGGAAAGCAGAGAGGGCCAAATTGTCTGTGGCATTTGAAAGGGTTCCAGGAGGCAGTGAGAACCAGCATCACTTTTCCCCGCTGGCACCTTTGCTGTGGCAGCAAAAGCTGGACGTTTGTCTTCTTTGCTCCGGAGGTTGCCGAAAGCGAAAACAGGTGTTTTTGAGGATGGAGTCCGCAGGAAAGCAGAGAGGGCCAAATTGTCTGTGGCATTTGAAAGGGTTCAAGGAGGTAGTGAGAACCAGCATTACTTTTCCCCGCTGGCACCTTTGCTGTGGCAGCAAAAGCTGGACGTTTGTCTTTTTTGCTCCGGAGGCTGCCGAAAGCGAAAACAGGTGCTTTTGAGGATAGAGTCCGCAGGAAAGCAGAGAGGGCCAAATTGTCTGGGGCATTTGAAAGGGTTCCAGGAGGCAGTGAGAACCAGCATTACTTTTCCCCGCTGGCACCTTTGTTGTGGCAGCAAAGGCTGGACGTTTGTCTTTTTTGCTCCGGAGGCTGCCGAAAGCGAAAACAGGTGCTTTTGAGGATGGAGTCCGCAGGAAAGCAGAGAGGGCCAAATTGTCTGTGGCATTTGAAAGAGTTCCAGGAGGCAGTGAGAACCAGCATCACTTTTCCCCGCTGGCACCTTTGCTGTGGCAGCAAAAGCTGGACGTTTGTCTTTTTACCACCGGAGTGCGCCGAAAGTGAAAAAAGTCGCTTTTGAGGATAGAGTCCGCAGGAAAGCAGAGAGGGCTTAATTGTCTGGGGCATTTGAAAGGGTTCCAGGAGGCACTGAGAACCAGCATTACTTTTCCCCGCTGGCACCTTTGCTGTGGCAGCAAAAGCTGGACGTTTGTCTTTTTTGCTCCGGAGGCTGCCGAAAGCGAAAACAGGTGCTTTTGAGGATGGAGTCCGCAGGAAAGCAGAGAGGGCCAAATTGTCTGGGGCATTTGAAAGGGTTCCAGGAGGCAGTGAGAACCAGCATTACTTTTCCCCGCTGGCACCTTTGCTGTGGCAGCAAAAGCTGGACGTTTGTCTTTTTTGCTCCGGAGGCTGCCGAAAGCGAAAACAGGTGCTTTTGAGGATGGAGTCCGCAGGAAAGCAGAGAGGGCCAAATTGTCTGTGGCATTTGAAAGGGTTCCAGGAGGCAGTGAGAACGAGCATTACTTTTCCCCGCTGGCACCTTTGCTGTGGCAGCAAAAGCTGGACGTTTGTCTTTTTTGCTCCGGAGGCTGCCGAAAGCGAAAACAGGTGCTTTTGAGGATGGAGTCCGCAGGAAAGCAGAGAGGGCCAAATTGTCTGGGGCATTTGAAGAGGTTCCAGGAGGCAGTGAGAACCAGCATTACTTTTCCCCGCTGGCACCTTTGCTGTGGCAGCAAAAGCTGGACGTTTGTCTTTTTTGCTCCGGAGGCTGCCGAAAGCGAAAACAGGTGCTTTTGAGGATGGAGTCCGCAGGAAAGCAGAGAGGGCCAAATTGTCTGTGGCATTTGAAAGGGTTCCAGGAGGCAGTGAGAACCAGCATTACTTTTCCCCGCTGGCACCTTTGCTGTGGCAGCAAAAGCTGGACGTTTGTCTTTTTTGCTCCGGAGGTTGCCGAAAGCGAAAACAGGTGCTTTTGAGGATGGAGTCCGCAGGAAAGCAGAGAGGGCCAAATTGTCTGTGGCATTTGAAAGAGTTCCAGGAGGCAGTGAGAACCAGCATTACTTTTCCCCGCTGGCACCTTTGCTGTGGCAGCAAAAGCTGGACGTTTGTCTTTTTTGCTCCGGAGGCTGCCGAAAGCGAAAACAGGTGCTTTTGAGGATAGAGTCCGCAGGAAAGCAGAGAGGGCCAAATTGTCTGGGGCATTTGAAAGGGTTCCAGGAGGCAGTGAGAACCAGCATTACTTTTCCCCGCTGGCACCTTTGTTGTGGCAGCAAAGGCTGGACGTTTGTCTTTTTTGCTCCGGAGGCTGCCGAAAGCGAAAACAGGTGCTTTTGAGGATGGAGTCCGCAGGAAAGCAGAGAGGGCCAAATTGTCTGTGGCATTTGAAAGAGTTCCAGGAGGCAGTGAGAACCAGCATCACTTTTCCCCGCTGGCACCTTTGCTGTGGCAGCAAAAGCTGGACGTTTGTCTTTTTACCACCGGAGTGCGCCGAAAGTGAAAAAAGTCGCTTTTGAGCATAGAGTCCGCAGGAAAGCAGAGAGGGCTTAATATTCTGTGGCATTTGAAAGGGTTCCAGGAGGCAGTGAGAACCAGCATTACTTTTCCCCGCTGGCACCTTTGCTGTGGCAGCAAAAGCTGGACGTTTGTCTTTTTTGCTCCGGAGGCTGCCGAAAGCGAAAACAGGTGCTTTTGAGGATGGAGTCCGCAGGAAAGCAGAGAGGGCCAAATTGTCTGGGGCATTTGAACAGGTTCCAGGAGGCAGTGAGAACCAGCATTACTTTTCCCCGCTGGCACCTTTGCTGTGGCAGCAAAAGCTGGACGTTTGTCTTTTTTGCTCCGGAGGCTGCCGAAAGCGAAAACAGGTGCTTTTGAGGATGGAGTCCACAGGAAAGCAGAGAGGGCCAAATTGTCTGTGGCATTTGAAAGGGTTTCAGGAGGCAGTGAGAACCAGCATCACTTTTCCCCGCTGGCACCTTTGCTGTGGCAGCAAAAGCTGGACGTTTGTCTTTTTTGCTCCGGAGGCTGCCGAAAGCGAAAATAGGTGCTTTTGAGGATGGAGTCCGCAGGAAAGCAGAGAGGGCCAAATTGTCTGTGGCATTTGAAAGAGTTCCAGGAGGCAGTGAGAACCAGCATTACTTTTCCCCGCTGGCACCTTTGCTGTGGCAGCAAAAGCTGGACGTTTGTCTTTTTTGCTCCGGAGGGCGCCGAAAGCAAAAATAGGTGCTTTTGAGGATGGAGTCCGCAGGAAAGCAGAGAGGGCCAAATTGTCTGTGGCATTTGAAAGGGTTCCAGGAGGCAGTGAGAACCAGCATTACTTTTCCCCGCTGGCACCTTTGCTGTGGCAGCAAAAGCTGGACGTTTGTCTTTTTTGCTCCGGAGGCTGCCGAAAGCGAAAACAGGTGCTTTTGAGGATGGAGTCCGCAGGAAAGCAGAGAGGGCCAAATTGTCTGTGGCATTTGAAAGGGTTCCAGGAGGCACTGAGAACCAGCATTACTTTTCCCCGCTGGCACCTTTGCTGTGGCAGCAAAAGCTGGACATTTGTCTTTTATGCTCCGGAGGCTGCCGAAAGCGAAAATAGGTGCTTTTGAGGATGGAGTCCGCAGGAAAGCAGAGAGGGCCAAATTGTCTGTGGCATTTGAAAGAGTTCCAGGAGGCAGTGAGAACCAGCATTACTTTTCCCCGCTGGCACCTTTGCTGTGGCAGCAAAAGCTGGACGTTTGTCTTTTTACCACCGGAGGGCGCCGAAAGTGAAAAAAGGCGCTTTTGAGGATAGAGTCCGCAGGAAAGCAGAGAGGGCCAAATTGTCTGTGGCATTTGAAAGGGTTCCAGGAGGCAGTGAGAACCAGCATTACTTTTCCCCGCTGGCACCTTTGCTGTGGCAGCAAAAGCTGGACGTTTGTCTTTTTTTGCTCCGGAGGTTTCCAAAAGCGAAAACAGGTGCTTTTGAGGATGGAGTCCGCAGGAAAGCAGAGAGGGCCAAATTGTCTGGGGCATTTGAAGAGGTTCCAGGAGGCAGTGAGAACCAGCATTAGTTTACCCCGCTGGCACCTTTGCTGTGGCAGCAAAAGCTGGACGTTTGTCTTTTTTGCTCCGGAGGCTGCCGAAAGCGAAAACAGGTGCTTTTGAGGATGGAGTCCGCAGGAAAGCAGAGAGGGCCAAATTGTCTGGGGCATTTGAAAGGCTTCCAGGAGGCAGTGAGAACCAGCATTACTTTTCCCCGCTGGCACATTTGCTGTGGCAGCAAAAGCTGGACGTTTGTCTTTTTTGCTCTGGAGGCTGCCGAAAGCGAAAACAGGTGCTTTTGAGGATGGAGTCCGCAGGAAAGCAGAGAGGGCCAAATTGTCTGTGGCATTTGAAAGGGTTCCAGGAGGCAGTGAGAACGAGCATTACTTTTCCCCGCTGGCACCTTTGCTGTGGCAGCAAAAGCTGGACGTTTGTCTTTTTTGCTCCGGAGGTTGCCAAAAGCGAAAACAGGTGCTTTTGAGGATGGAGTCCGCAGGAAAGCAGAGAGGGCCAAATTGTCTGTGGCATTTGAAGAGGTTCCAGGAGGCAGTGAGAACCAGCATTACTTTTCCCCGCTGGCACCTTTGCTGTGGCAGCAAAAGCTGGACGTTTGTCTTTTTTGCTCCGGAGGCTGCCGAAAGCGAAAACAGGTGCTTTTGAGGATGGAGTCCGCAGGAAAGCAGAGAGGGCCAAATTGTCTGTGGCATTTGAAAGAGTTCCAGGAGGCAGTGAGAACCAGCATCACTTTTCCCCGCTGGCACCTTTGCTGTGGCAGCAAAAGCTGGACGTTTGTCTTTTTACCACCGGAGTGCGCCGAAAGTGAAAAAAGTCGCTTTTAAGGATAGAGTCCGCAGGAAAGCAGAGAGGGCTTAATTGTCTGGGGCATTTGAAAGGGTTCCAGTAGGCAGTGAGAACCAGCATTACTTTTCCCCGCTGGCACCTTTGCTGTGGCAGCAAAAGCTGGACGTTTGTCTTTTTTGCTCCGGAGGCTGCCGAAAGCGAAAACAGGTGCTTTTGAGGATGGAGTCCGCAGGAAAGCAGAGAGGGCCAAATTGTCTGGGGCATTTGAACAGGTTCCAGGAGGCAGTGAGAACCAGCATTACTTTTCCCCGCTGGCACCTTTGCTGTGGCAGCAAAAGCTGGACGTTTGTCTTTTTTGCTCCGGAGGCTGCCGAAAGCGAAAACAGGTGCTTTTGAGGATGGAGTCCACAGGAAAGCAGAGAGGGCCAAATTGTCTGTGGCATTTGAAAGGGTTCCAGGAGGCAGTGAGAACCAGCATCACTTTTCCCCGCTGGCACCTTTGCTGTGGCAGCAAAAGCTGGACGTTTGTCTTTTTTGCTCCGGAGGCTGCCGAAAGCGAAAATAGGTGCTTTTGAGGATGGAGTCCGCAGGAAAGCAGAGAGGGCCAAATTGTCTGTGGCATTTGAAAGAGTTCCAGGAGGCAGTGAGAACCAGCATTACTTTTCCCCGCTGGCACCTTTGCTGTGGCAGCAAATGCTGGACGTTTGTCTTTTTAACACCGGAGGGCGCCGAAAGTGAAAAAAGGCGCTTTTGAGGATAGAGTCCGCAGGAAAGCAGAGAGGGCTTAATTGTCTGGAGCATTTGAAAGGGTTCCAGGAGGCAGTGAGAACCAGCATCACTTTTCCCCGCTGGCACCTTTGCTGTGGCAGCAAAAGCTGGACGTTTGTCTTTTTTGCTCCGGAGGCTGCCGAAAGCGAAAACAGGTGCTTTTGAGGATGGAGTCCGCAGGAAAGCAGAGAGGGCCAAATTGTCTGTGGCATTTGAAAGGGTTCCAGGAGGCAGTGAGAACCAGCATTACTTTTCCCCGCTGGCACCTTTGCTGTGGCAGCAAAAGCTGGACGTTTGTCTTTTTTGCTCCGGAGGCTGCCGAAAGCGAAAACAGGTGCTTTTGAGGATGGAGTCCGCAGGAAAGCAGAGAGGGCCAAATTGTCTGGGGCATTTGAAGAGGTTCCAGGAGGCAGTGAGAACCAGCATTACTTTTCCCCGCTGGCACCTTTGCTGTGGCAGCAAAAGCTGGACGTTTGTCTTTTTTGCTCCGGAGGCTGCCGAAAGCGAAAACAGGTGCTTTTGAGGATGGAGTCCGCAGGAAAGCAGAGAGGGCCAAATTGTCTGTGGCATTTGAAAGGGTTCCAGGAGGCACTGAGAACCAGCATTACTTTTCCCCGCTGGCACCTTTGCTGTGGCAGCAAAAGCTGGACGTTTGTCTTTTTTGCTCCGGACGCTGCCGAAAGCGAAAACAGGTGCTTTTGAGGATGGAGTCCACAGGAAAGCAGAGAGGGCCAAATTGTCTGTGGCATTTGAAAGGGTTCCAGGAGGCAGTGAGAACCAGCATTACTTTTCCCCGCTGGCACCTTTGCTGTGGCAGCAAAAGCTGGACATTTGTCTTTTATGCTCCGGAGGCTGCCGAAAGCGAAAACAGGTGCTTTTGAGGATGGAGTCCGCAGGAAAGCAGAGAGGGCCAAATTGTCTGTGGCATTTGAAAGAGTTCCAGGAGGCAGTGAGAACCAGCATTACTTTTCCCCGCTGGCACCTTTGCTGTGGCAGCAAAAGCTGGACGTTTGTCTTTTTTGCTCCGGAGGCTGCCGAAAGCGAAAACAGGTGCTTTTGAGGATGGAGTCCGCAGGAAAGCAGAGAGGGCCAAATTGTCTGTGGCATTTGAAAGGGTTCCAGGAGGCAGTGAGAACCAGCATTACTTTTCCCCGCTGGCACCTTTGCTGTGGCAGCAAAAGCTGGACGTTTGTCTTTTTTGCTCCGGACGCTGCCGAAAGCGAAAACAGGTGCTTTTGAGGATGGAGTCCGCAGGAAAGCAGAGAGGGCCAAATTGTCTGTGGCATTTGAAAGGGTTCCAGGAGGCAGTGAGAACCAGCATTACTTTTCCCCGCTGGCACCTTTGCTGTGGCAGCAAAAGCTGGACATTTGTCTTTTATGCTCCGGAGGCTGCCGAAAGCGAAAATAGGTGCTTTTGAGGATGGAGTCCGCAGGAAAGCAGAGAGGGCCAAATTGTCTGTGGCATTTGAAAGAGTTCCAGGAGGCAGTGAGAACCAGCATTACTTTTCCCCGCTGGCACCTTTGCTGTGGCAGCAAAAGCTGGACGTTTGTCTTTTTACCACCGGAGGGCGCCGAAAGTGAAAACAGGTGCTTTTGAGGATGGAGTCCGCAGGAAAGCAGAGAGGGCCAAATTGTCTGGGGCATTTGAAGAGGTTCCAGGAGGCAGTGAGAACCAGCATTACTTTTCCCCGCTGGCACCTTTGCTGTGGCAGCAAAAGCTGGACGTTTGTCTTTTTTGCTCCGGAGGCTGCCGAAAGCGAAAACAGGTGCTTTTGAGGATGGAGTCCGCAGGAAAGCAGAGAGGGCCAAATTGTCTGTGGCATTTGAAAGGGTTCCAGGAGGCAGTGAGAACCAGCATTACTTTTCCCCGCTGGCACCTTTGCTGTGGCAGCAAAAGCTGGACGTTTGTCTTTTTTGCTCCGGAGGCTGCCGAAAGCGAAAACAGGTGCTTTTGAGGATAGAGTCCGCAGGAAAGCAGAGAGGGCCAAATTGTCTGGGGCATTTGAAAGGGTTCCAGGAGGCAGTGAGAACCAGCATTACTTTTCCCCGCTGGCACCTTTGTTGTGGCAGCAAAGGCTGGACGTTTGTCTTTTTTGCTCCGGAGGCTGCCGAAAGCGAAAACAGGTGCTTTTGAGGATGGAGTCCGCAGGAAAGCAGAGAGGGCCAAATTGTCTGTGGCATTTGAAAGAGTTCCAGGAGGCAGTGAGAACCAGCATCACTTTTCCCCGCTGGCACCTTTGCTGTGGCAGCAAAAGCTGGACGTTTGTCTTTTTACCACCGGAGTGCGCCGAAAGTGAAAAAAGTCGCTTTTGAGCATAGAGTCCGCAGGAAAGCAGAGAGGGCTTAATATTCTGGGGCATTTGAAAGGGTTCCAGGAGGCAGTGAGAACCAGCATTACTTTTCCCCGCTGGCACCTTTGCTGTGGCAGCAAAAGCTGGACGTTTGTCTTTTTTGCTCCGGAGGCTGCCGAAAGCGAAAACAGGTGCTTTTGAGGATGGAGTCCGCAGGAAAGCAGAGAGGGCCAAATTGTCTGGGGCATTTGAACAGGTTCCAGGAGGCAGTGAGAACCAGCATTACTTTTCCCCGCTGGCACCTTTGCTGTGGCAGCAAAAGCTGGACGTTTGTCTTTTTTGCTCCGGAGGCTGCCGAAAGCGAAAACAGGTGCTTTTGAGGATGGAGTCCACAGGAAAGCAGAGAGGGCCAAATTGTCTGTGGCATTTGAAAGGGTTTCAGGAGGCAGTGAGAACCAGCATCACTTTTCCCCGCTGGCACCTTTGCTGTGGCAGCAAAAGCTGGACGTTTGTCTTTTTTGCTCCGGAGGCTGCCGAAAGCGAAAAGAGGTGCTTTTGAGGATGGAGTCCGCAGGAAAGCAGAGAGGGCCAAATTGTCTGTGGCATTTGAAAGAGTTCCAGGAGGCAGTGAGAACCAGCATTACTTTTCCCCGCTGGCACCTTTGCTGTGGCAGCAAAAGCTGGACGTTTGTCTTTTTTGCTCCGGAGGGCGCCGAAAGCAAAAATAGGTGCTTTTGAGGATGGAGTCCGCAGGAAAGCAGAGAGGGCCAAATTGTCTGTGGCATTTGAAAGGGTTCCAGGAGGCAGTGAGAACCAGCATTACTTTTCCCCGCTGGCACCTTTGCTGTGGCAGCAAAAGCTGGACGTTTGTCTTTTTTGCTCCGGAGGCTGCCGAAAGCGAAAACAGGTGCTTTTGAGGATGGAGTCCGCAGGAAAGCAGAGAGGGCCAAATTGTCTGTGGCATTTGAAAGGGTTCCAGGAGGCACTGAGAACCAGCATTACTTTTCCCCGCTGGCACCTTTGCTGTGGCAGCAAAAGCTGGACATTTGTCTTTTATGCTCCGGAGGCTGCCGAAAGCGAAAATAGGTGCTTTTGAGGATGGAGTCCGCAGGAAAGCAGAGAGGGCCAAATTGTCTGTGGCATTTGAAAGAGTTCCAGGAGGCAGTGAGAACCAGCATTACTTTTCCCCGCTGGCACCTTTGCTGTGGCAGCAAAAGCTGGACGTTTGTCTTTTTACCACCGGAGGGCGCCGAAAGTGAAAAAAGGCGCTTTTGAGGATAGAGTCCGCAGGAAAGCAGAGAGGGCCAAATTGTCAGGGGCATTTGAAAGGGTTCCAGGAGGCAGTGAGAACCAGCATTACTTTTCCCCGCTGGCACCTTTGCTGTGGCAGCAAAAGCTGGACGTTTGTCTTTTTTGCTCCGGAGGTTGCCAAAAGCGAAAACAGGTGCTTTTGAGGATGGAGTCCGCAGGAAAGCAGAGAGGGCCAAATTGTCTGGGGCATTTGAAGAGGTTCCAGGAGGCAGTGAGAACCAGCATTAGTTTACCCCGCTGTCACCTTTGCTGTGGCAGCAAAAGCTGGACGTTTGTCTTTTTTGCTCCGGAGGCTGCCGAAAGCGAAAACAGGTGCTTTTGAGGATGGAGTCCGCAGGAAAGCAGAGAGGGCCAAATTGTCTGGGGCATTTGAAAGGGTTCCAGGAGGCAGTGAGAACCAGCATTACTTTTCCCCGCTGGCACATTTGCTGTGGCAGCAAAAGCTGGACGTTTGTCTTTTTTGCTCCGGAGGCTGCCGAAAGCGAAAACAGGTGCTTTTGAGGATGGAGTCCGCAGGAAAGCAGAGAGGGCCAAATTGTCTGTGGCATTTGAAAGGGTTCCAGGAGGCAGTGAGAACGAGCATTACTTTTCCCCGCTGGCACCTTTGCTGTGGCAGCAAAAGCTGGACGTTTGTCTTTTTTGCTCCGGAGGTTGCCAAAAGCGAAAACAGGTGCTTTTGAGGATGGAGTCCGCAGGAAAGCAGAGAGGGCCAAATTGTCTGTGGCATTTGAAGAGGTTCCAGGAGGCAGTGAGAACCAGCATTACTTTTCCCCGCTGGCACCTTTGCTGTGGCAGCAAAAGCTGGACGTTTGTCTTTTTTGCTCCGGAGGCTGACGAAAGCGAAAACAGGTGCTTTTGAGGATGGAGTCCGCAGGAAAGCAGAGAGGGCCAAATTGTCTGTGGCATTTGAAAGGGTTCCAGGAGGCAGTGAGAACCAGCATTACTTTTCCCCGCTGGCACCTTTGCTGTGGCAGCAAAAGCTGGACGTTTGTCTTTTTTGCTCCGGAGGTTGCCGAAAGCGAAAACAGGTGCTTTTGAGGATGGAGTCCGCAGGAAAGCAGAGAGGGCCAAATTGTCTGTGGCATTTGAAAGGGTTCAAGGAGGTAGTGAGAACCAGCATTACTTTTCCCCGCTGGCACCTTTGCTGTGGCAGCAAAAGCTGGACGTTTGTCTTTTTTGCTCCGGAGGCTGCCGAAAGCGAAAACAGGTGCTTTTGAGGATAGAGTCCGCAGGAAAGCAGAGAGGGCCAAATTGTCTGGGGCATTTGAAAGGGTTCCAGGAGGCAGTGAGAACCAGCATTACTTTTCCCCGCTGGCACCTTTGTTGTGGCAGCAAAGGCTGGACGTTTGTCTTTTTTGCTCCGGAGGCTGCCGAAAGCGAAAACAGGTGCTTTTGAGGATGGAGTCCGCAGGAAAGCAGAGAGGGCCAAATTGTCTGTGGCATTTGAAAGAGTTCCAGGAGGCAGTGAGAACCAGCATCACTTTTCCCCGCTGGCACCTTTGCTGTGGCAGCAAAAGCTGGACGTTTGTCTTTTTACCACCGGAGGGCGCCGAAAGTGAAAAAAGTCGCTTTTGAGGATAGAGTCCGCAGGAAAGCAGAGAGGGCTTAATTGTCTGGGGCATTTGAAAGGGTTCCAGTAGGCAGTGAGAACCAGCATTACTTTTCCCCGCTGGCACCTTTGCTGTGGCAGCAAAAGCTGGACGTTTGTCTTTTTTGCTCCGGAGGCTGCCGAAAGCGAAAACAGGTGCTTTTGAGGATGGAGTCCGCAGGAAAGCAGAGAGGGCCAAATTGTCTGGGGCATTTGAACAGGTTCCAGGAGGCAGTGAGAACCAGCATTACTTTTCCCCGCTGGCACCTTTGCTGTGGCAGCAAAAGCTGGACGTTTGTCTTTTTTGCTCCGGAGGCTGCCGAAAGCGAAAACAGGTGCTTTTGAGGATGGAGTCCACAGGAAAGCAGAGAGGGCCAAATTGTCTGTGGCATTTGAAAGGGTTCCAGGAGGCAGTGAGAACCAGCATTACTTTTCCCCGCTGGCACCTTTGTTGTGGCAGCAAAAGCTGGACGTTTGTCTTTTTTGCTCCGGAGGCTGCCGAAAGCGAAAATAGGTGCTTTTGAGGATGGAGTCCGCAGGAAAGCAGAGAGGGCCAAATTGTCTGTGGCATTTGAAAGAGTTCCAGGAGGCAGTGAGAACCAGCATTACTTTTCCCCGCTGGCACCTTTGCTGTGGCAGCAAAAGCTGGACGTTTGTCTTTTTAACACCGGAGGGCGCCGAAAGTGAAAAAAGGCGCTTTTGAGGATAGAGTCCGCAGGAAAGCAGAGAGGGCTTAATTGTCTGGAGCATTAGAAAGGGTTCCAGGAGGCAGTGAGAACCAGCATCACTTTTCCCCGCTGGCACCTTTGCTGTGGCAGCAAAAGCTGGACGTTTGTCTTTTTTGCTCCGGAGGCTGCCGAAAGCGAAAACAGGTGCTTTTGAGGATGGAGTCCGCAGGAAAGCAGAGAGGGCCAAATTGTCTGGGGCATTTGAAAGGGTTCCAGGAGGCAGTGAGAACCAGCATTACTTTTCCCCGCTGGCACCTTTGCTGTGGCAGCAAAAGCTGGACGTTTGTCTTTTTTGCTCCGGAGGTTGCCGAAAGCGAAAACAGGTGCTTTTGAGGATGGAGTCCGCAGGAAAGCAGAGAGGGCCAAATTGTCTGGGGCATTTGAAGAGGTTCCAGGAGGCAGTGAGAACCAGCATTACTTTTCCCCGCTGGCACCTTTGCTGTGGCAGCAAAAGCTGGACGTTTGTCTTTTTTGCTCCGGAGGCTGCCGAAAGCGAAAACAGGTGCTTTTGAGGATGGAGTCCGCAGGAAAGCAGAGAGGGCCAAATTGTCTGGGGCATTTGAAAGGGTTCCAGGAGGCACTGAGAACCAGCATTACTTTTCCCCGCTGGCACCTTTGCTGTGGCAGCAAAAGCTGGACGTTTGTCTTTTTTGCTCCGGACGCTGCCGAAAGCGAAAACAGGTGCTTTTGAGGATGGAGTCCACAGGAAAGCAGAGAGGGCCAAATTGTCTGTGGCATTTGAAAGGGTTCCAGGAGGCAGTGAGAACCAGCATTACTTTTCCCCGCTGGCACCTTTGCTGTGGCAGCAAAAGCTGGACATTTGTCTTTTATGCTCCGGAGGCTGCCGAAAGCGAAAACAGGTGCTTTTGAGGATGGAGTCCGCAGGAAAGCAGAGAGGGCCAAATTGTCTGTGGCATTTGAAAGAGTTCCAGGAGGCAGTGAGAACCAGCATTACTTTTCCCCGCTGGCACCTTTGCTGTGGCAGCAAAAGCTGGACGTTTGTCTTTTTACCACCGGAGGGCGCCGAAAGTGAAAAAAGGCGCTTTTGAGGATAGAGTCCGCAGGAAAGCAGAGAGGGCCAAATTGTCAGGGGCATTTGAAAGGGTTCCAGGAGGCAGTGAGAACCAGCATTACTTTTCCCCGCTGGCACCTTTGCTGTGGCAGCAAAAGCTGGACGTTTGTTTTTTTTGCTCCGGAGGTTGCCAAAAGCGAAAACAGGTGCTTTTGAGGATGGAGTCCGCAGGAAAGCAGAGAGGGCCAAATTGTCTGGGGCATTTGAAGAGGTTCCAGGAGGCAGTGAGAACCAGCATTACTTTTCCCCGCTGGCACCTTTGCTGTGGCAGCAAAAGCTGGACGTTTGTCTTTTTTGCTCCGGAGGTTGCCGAAAGCGAAAACAGGTGCTTTTGAGGATGGAGTCCGCAGGAAAGCAGAGAGGGCCAAATTGTCTGTGGCATTTGAAAGGGTTCCAGGAGGCAGTGAGAACCAGCATTACTTTTCCCCGCTGGCACCTTTGCTGTGGCAGCAAAAGCTGGACGTTTGTCTTTTTTGCTCCGGACGCTGCCGAAAGCGAAAACAGGTGCTTTTGAGGATGGAGTCCGCAGGAAAGCAGAGAGGGCCAAATTGTCTGTGGCATTTGAAAGGGTTCCAGGAGGCAGTGAGAACCAGCATTACTTTTCCCCGCTGGCACCTTTGCTGTGGCAGCAAAAGCTGGACGTTTGTCTTTTTTGCTCCGGAGGCTGCCGAAAGCGAAAACAGGTGCTTTTGAGGATGGAGTCCACAGGAAAGCAGAGAGGGCCAAATTGTCTGTGGCATTTGAAAGGGTTCCAGGAGGCAGTGAGAACCAGCATTACTTTTCCCCGCTGGCACCTTTGCTGTGGCAGCAAAAGCTGGACATTTGTCTTTTATGCTCCGGAGGCTGCCGAAAGCGAAAATAGGTGCTTTTGAGGATGGAGTCCGCAGGAAAGCAGAGAGGGCCAAATTGTCTGTGGCATTTGAAAGAGTTCCAGGAGGCAGTGAGAACCAGCATTACTTTTCCCCGCTGGCACCTTTGCTGTGGCAGCAAAAGCTGGACGTTTGTCTTTTTACCACCGGAGGGCGCCGAAAGTGAAAAAAGGCGCTTTTGAGGATAGAGGCCGCAGGAAAGCAGAGAGGGCCAAATTGTCAGGGGCATTTGAAAGGGTTCCAGGAGGCAGTGAGAACCAGCATCACTTTTCCCCGCTGGCACCTTTGCTGTGGCAGCAAAAGCTGGACGTTTGTCTTTTTTGCTCCGGAGGTTGCCAAAATCGAAAACAGGTGCTTTTGAGGATGGAGTCCGCAGGAAAGCAGAGAGGGCCAAATTGTCTGGGGCATTTGAAGAGGTTCCAGGAGGCAGTGAGAACCAGCATTACTTTTCCCCGCTGGCACCTTTGCTGTGGCAGCAAAAGCTGGACGTTTGTCTTTTTTGCTCCGGAGGCTGACGAAAGCGAAAACAGGTGCTTTTGAGGATGGAGTCCGCAGGAAAGCAGAGAGGGCCAAATTGTCTGTGGCATTTGAAAGGGTTCCAGGAGGCAGTGAGAATGAGCATTACTTTTCCCCGCTGGCACCTTTGCTGTGGCAGCAAAAGCTGGACGTTTGTCTTTTTTGCTCCGGAGGTTGCCAAAAGCGAAAACAGGTGCTTTTGAGGATGGAGTCCGCAGGAAAGCAGAGAGGGCCAAATTGTCTGGGGCATTTGAAGAGGTTCCAGGAGGCAGTGAGAACCAGCATTACTTTTCCCCGCTGGCACCTTTGCTGTGGCAGCAAAAGCTGGACGTTTGTCTTTTTTGCTCCGGAGGCTGCCGAAAGCGAAAACAGGTGCTTTTGAGGATGGAGTCCGCAGGAAAGCAGAGAGGGCCAAATTGTCTGGGGCATTTGAACAGGTTCCAGGAGGCAGTGAGAACCAGCATTACTTTTCCCCGCTGGCACCTTTGCTGTGGCAGCAAAAGCTGGACGTTTGTCTTTTTTGCTCCGGAGGCTGCCGAAAGCGAAAACAGGTGCTTTTGAGGATGGAGTCCACAGGAAAGCAGAGAGGGCCAAATTGTCTGTGGCATTTGAAAGGGTTCCAGGAGGCAGTGAGAACCAGCATCACTTTTCCCCGCTGGCACCTTTGCTGTGGCAGCAAAAGCTGGACGTTTGTCTTTTTTGCTCCGGAGGCTGCCGAAAGCGAAAATAGGTGCTTTTGAGGATGGAGTCCGCAGGAAAGCAGAGAGGGCCAAATTGTCTGTGGCATTTGAAAGAGTTCCAGGAGGCAGTGAGAACCAGCATTACTTTTCCCCGCTGGCACCTTTGCTGTGGCAGGAAAACCTGGACGTTTGTCTTTTTACCACCGGAGGGCGCCGAAAGTGAAAAAAGGCGCTTTTGAGGATAGAGTCCGCAGGAAAGCAGAGAGGGCTTAATTGTCTGGAGCATTTGAAAGGGTTCCAGGAGGCAGTGAGAACCAGCATCACTTTTCCCCGCTGGCACCTTTGCTGTGGCAGCAAAAGCTGGACGTTTGTCTTTTTTGCTCCGGAGGCTGCCGAAAGCGAAAACAGGTGCTTTTGAGGATGGAGTCCGCAGGAAAGCAGAGAGGGCCAAATTGTCTGTGGCATTTGAAAGGGTTCCAGGAGGCAGTGAGAACCAGCATTACTTTTCCCCGCTGGCACCTTTGCTGTGGCAGCAAAAGCTGGACGTTTGTCTTTTTTGCTCCGGAGGTTGCCGAAAGCGAAAACAGGTGCTTTTGAGGATGGAGTCCGCAGGAAAGCAGAGAGGGCCAAATTGTCTGGGGCATTTGAAGAGGTTCCAGGAGGCAGTGAGAACCAGCATTACTTTTCCCCGCTGGCACCTTTGCTGTGGCAGCAAAAGCTGGACGTTTGTCTTTTTTGCTCCAGAGGCTGCCGAAAGCGAAAACAGGTGCTTTTGAGGATGGAGTCCGCAGGAAAGCAGAGAGGGCCAAATTGTCTGTGGCATTTGAAAGGGTTCCAGGAGGCACTGAGAACCAGCATTACTTTTCCCCGCTGGCACCTTTGCTGTGGCAGCAAAAGCTGGACGTTTGTCTTTTTTGCTCCGGACGCTGCCGAAAGCGAAAACAGGTGCTTTTGAGGATGGAGTCCACAGGAAAGCAGAGAGGGCCAAATTGTCTGTGGCATTTGAAAGGGTTCCAGGAGGCAGTGAGAACCAGCATTACTTTTCCCCGCTGGCACCTTTGCTGTGGCAGCAAAAGCTGGACATTTGTCTTTTATGCTCCGGAGGCTGCCGAAAGCGAAAACAGGTGCTTTTGAGGATGGAGTCCGCAGGAAAGCAGAGAGGGCCAAATTGTCTGTGGCATTTGAAAGAGTTCCAGGAGGCAGTGAGAACCAGCATTACTTTTCCCCGCTGGCACCTTTGCTGTGGCAGCAAAAGCTGGACGTTTGTCTTTTTACCACCGGAGGGCGCCGAAAGTGAAAAAAGGCGCTTTTGAGGATAGAGTCCGCAGGAAAGCAGAGAGGGCCAAATTGTCAGGGGCATTTGAAAGGGTTCCAGGAGGCAGTGAGAACCAGCATTACTTTTCCCCGCTGGCACCTTTGCTGTGGCAGCAAAAGCTGGACGTTTGTTTTTTTTGCTCCGGAGGTTGCCAAAAGCGAAAACAGGTGCTTTTGAGGATGGAGTCCGCAGGAAAGCAGAGAGGGCCAAATTGTCTGGGGCATTTGAAGAGGTTCCAGGAGGCAGTGAGAACCAGCATTACTTTTCCCCGCTGGCACCTTTGCTGTGGCAGCAAAAGCTGGACGTTTGTCTTTTTTGCTCCGGAGGCTGCCGAAAGCGAAAACAGGTGCTTTTGAGGATGGAGTCCGCAGGAAAGCAGAGAGGGCAAAATTGTCTGTGGCATTTGAAAGGGTTCCAGGAGGCAGTGAGAACCAGCATTACTTTTCCCCGCTGGCACCTTTGCTGTGGCAGCAAAAGCTGGACGTTTGTCTTTTTTGCTCCGGAGGTTGCCGAAAGCGAAAAGAGGTGCTTTTGAGGATGGAGTCCGCAGGAAAGCAGAGAGGGCCAAATTGTCTGTGGCATTTGAAAGGGTTCCAGGAGGCAGTGAGAACCAGCATTACTTTTCCCTGCTGGCACCTTTGTTGTGGCAGCAAAAGCTGGACGTTTGTCTTTTTTGCTCCGGAGGCTGCCGAAAGCGAAAACAGGTGCTTTTGAGGATGGAGTCCACAGGAAAGCAGAGAGGGCCAAATTGTCTGTGGCATTTGAAAGGGTTCCAGGAGGCAGTGAGAACCAGCATTACTTTTGCCCGCTGGCACCTTTGCTGTGGCAGCAAAAGCTGGACGTTTGTCTTTTTTGCTCCGGAGGCTGCCGAAAGCGAAAACAGGTGCTTTTGAGGATGGAGTCCGCAGGAAAGCAGAGAGGGCCAAATTGTCTGTGGCATTTGAAAGAGTTCCAGGAGGCAGTGAGAATCAGCATCACTTTTCCCCGCTGGCACCTTTGCTGTGGCAGCAAAAGCTGGACGTTTGTCTTTTTTGCTCATGAGGTTGCCGAAAGCGAAAACAGGTGCTTTTGAGGATGGAGTCCGCAGGAAAGCAGAGAGGGCCAAAATGTCTGTGGCATTTGAAGAGGTTCCAGGAGGCAGTGAGAACCAGCATTACTTTTCCCCGCTGGCACCTTTGCTGTGGCAGCAAAAGCTGGACGTTTGTCTTTTTTGCTCCGGAGGCTGCCGAAAGCGAAAACAGGTGCTTTTGAGGATGGAGTCCGCAGGAAAGCAGAGAGGGCCAAATTGTCTGGGGCATTTGAACAGGTTCCAGGAGGCAGTGAGAACCAGCATTACTTTTCCCCGCTGGCACCTTTGCTGTGGCAGCAAAAGCTGGACGTTTGTCTTTTTTGCTCCGGAGGCTGCCGAAAGCGAAAACAGGTGCTTTTGAGGATGGAGTCCACAGGAAAGCAGAGAGGGCCAAATTGTCTGTGGCATTTGAAAGGGTTTCAGGAGGCAGTGAGAACCAGCATCACTTTTCCCCGCTGGCACCTTTGCTGTGGCAGCAAAAGCTGGACGTTTGTCTTTTTTGCTCCGGAGGCTGCCGAAAGCGAAAAGAGGTGCTTTTGAGGATGGAGTCTGCAGGAAAGCAGAGAGGGCCAAATTGTCTGTGGCATTTGAAAGAGTTCCAGGAGGCAGTGAGAACCAGCATTACTTTTCCCCGCTGGCACCTTTGCTGTGGCAGCAAAAGCTGGACGTTTGTCTTTTTTGCTCCGGAGGGCGCCGAAAGCAAAAATAGGTGCTTTTGAGGATGGAGTCCGCAGGAAAGCAGAGAGGGCCAAATTGTCTGTGGCATTTGAAAGGGTTCCAGGAGGCAGTGAGAACCAGCATTACTTTTCCCCGCTGGCACCTTTGCTGTGGCAGCAAAAGCTGGACGTTTGTCTTTTTTGCCCCGCAGGCTGCCGAAAGCGAAAACAGGTGCTTTTGAGGATGGAGTCCGCAGGAAAGCAGAGAGGGCCAAATTGTCTGTGGCATTTGAAAGGGTTCCAGGAGGCACTGAGAACCAGCATTACTTTTCCCCGCTGGCACCTTTGCTGTGGCAGCAAAAGCTGGACGTTTGTCTTTTTTGCTCCGGAGGCTGCCGAAAGCGAAAACAGGTGCTTTTGAGGATGGAGTCCGCAGGAAAGCAGAGAGGGCCAAATTGTCTGTGGCATTTGAAAGGGTTCCAGGAGGCAGTGAGAACCAGCATTACTTTTCCCCGCTGGCACCTTTGCTGTGGCAGCAAAAGCTGGACATTTGTCTTTTATGCTCCGGAGGCTGCCGAAAGCGAAAATAGGTGCTTTTGAGGATGGAGTCCGCAGGAAAGCAGAGAGGGCCAAATTGTCTGTGGCATTTGAAAGAGTTCCAGGAGGCAGTGAGAACCAGCATTACTTTTCCCCGCTGGCACCTTTGCTGTGGCAGCAAAAGCTGGACGTTTGTCTTTTTACCACCGGAGGGCGCCGAAAGTGAAAAAAGGCGCTTTTGAGGATAGAGTCCGCAGGAAAGCAGAGAGGGCCAAATTGTCAGGGGCATTTGAAAGGGTTCCAGGAGGCAGTGAGAACCAGCATTACTTTTCCCCGCTGGCACCTTTGCTGTGGCAGCAAAAGCTGGACGTTTGTCTTTTTTGCTCCGGAGGCTGTCGAAAGAGAAAACAGGTGCTTTTGAGGATGGAGTCCGCAGGAAAGCAGAGAGGGCCAAATTGTCTGTGGCATTTGAAAGGGTTCCAGGAGGCAGTGAGAACCAGCATTACTTTTCCCCGCTGGCACCTTTGCTGTGGCAGCAAAAGCTGGACGTTTGTCTTTTTTGCTCCGGAGGTTGCCGAAAGCGAAAACAGGTGCTTTTGAGGATGGAGTCCGCAGGAAAGCAGAGAGGGCCAAATTGTCTGTGGCATTTGAAGAGGTTCCAGGAGGCAGTGAGAACCAGCATTACTTTTCCCCGCTGGCACCTTTGCTGTGGCAGCAAAAGCTGGACGTTTGTCTTTTTTGCTCCGGAGGCTGCCGAAAGCGAAAACAGGTGCTTTTGAGGATGGAGTCCGCAGGAAAGCAGAGAGGGCCAAATTGTCTGTGGCATTTGAAAGGGTTCCAGGAGGCACTGAGAACCAGCATTACTTTTCCCCGCTGGCACCTTTGCTGTGGCAGCAAAAGCTGGACGTTTGTCTTTTTTGCTCCGGACGCTGCCGAAAGCGAAAACAGGTGCTTTTGAGGATGGAGTCCACAGGAAAGCAGAGAGGGCCAAATTGTCTGTGGCATTTGAAAGGGTTCCAGGAGGCAGTGAGAACCAGCATTACTTTTGCCCGCTGGCACCTTTGCTGTGGCAGCAAAAGCTGGACATTTGTCTTTTATGCTCCGGAGGCTGCCGAAAGCGAAAACAGGTGCTTTTGAGGATGGAGTCCGCAGGAAAGCAGAGAGGGCCAAATTGTCTGTGGCATTTGAAAGAGTTCCAGGAGGCAGTGAGAACCAGCATTACTTTTCCCCGCTGGCACCTTTGCTGTGGCAGCAAAAGCTGGACGTTTGTCTTTTTTACCACCGGAGGGCGCCGAAAGTGAAAAAAGGCGCTTTTGAGGATAGAGTCCGCAGGAAAGCAGAGAGGGCCAAATTGTCAGGGGCATTTGAAAGGGTTCCAGGAGGCAGTGAGAACCAGCATTACTTTTCCCCGCTGGCACCTTTGCTGTGGCAGCAAAAGCTGGACGTTTGTTTTTTTTGCTCCGGAGGTTGCCAAAAGCGAAAACAGGTGCTTTTGAGGATGGAGTCCGCAGGAAAGCAGAGAGGGCCAAATTGTCTGGGGCATTTGAAAGGGTTCCAGGAGGCAGTGAGAACCAGCATTACTTTTCCCCGCTGGCACCTTTGCTGTGGCAGCAAAAGCTGGACGTTTGTCTTTTTTGCTCCGGAGGCTGCCGAAAGCGAAAACAGGTGCTTTTGAGGATGGAGTCCGCAGGAAAGCAGAGAGGGCCAAATTGTCTGGGGCATTTGAAAGGGTTCCAGGAGGCAGTGAGAACCAGCATTACTTTTCCCCGCTGGCACCTTTGCTGTGGCAGCAAAAGCTGGACGTTTGTCTTTTTTGCTCCGGAGGTTGCCGAAAGCGAAAAGAGGTGCTTTTGAGGATGGAGTCCGCAGGAAAGCAGAGAGGGCCAAATTGTCTGGGGCATTTGAAAGGGTTCCAGGAGGCAGTGAGAACCAGCATTACTTTTCCCCGCTGGCACCTTTGTTGTGGCAGCAAAAGCTGGACGTTTGTCTTTTTTGCTCCGGAGGCTGCCGAAAGCGAAAACAGGTGCTTTTGAGGATGGAGTCCACAGGAAAGCAGAGAGGGCCAAATTGTCTGTGGCATTTGAAAGGGTTCCAGGAGGCAGTGAGAACCAGCATTACTTTTCCCCGCTGGCACCTTTGCTGTGGCAGCAAAAGCTGGACGTTTGTCTTTTTTGCTCCGGAGGCTGCCGAAAGCGAAAACAGGTGCTTTTGAGGATGGAGTCCGCAGGAAAGCAGAGAGGGCCAAATTGTCTGTGGCATTTGAAAGAGTTCCAGGAGGCAGTGAGAATCAGCATCACTTTTCCCCGCTGGCACCTTTGCTGTGGCAGCAAAAGCTGGACGTTTGTCTTTTTTGCTCATGAGGTTGCCGAAAGCGAAAACAGGTGCTTTTGAGGATGGAGTCCGCAGGAAAGCAGAGAGGGCCAAAATGTCTGTGGCATTTGAAGAGGTTCCAGGAGGCAGTGAGAACCAGCATTACTTTTCCCCGCTGGCACCTTTGCTGTGGCAGCAAAAGCTGGACGTTTGTCTTTTTTGCTCCGGAGGCTGCCGAAAGCGAAAACAGGTGCTTTTGAGGATGGAGTCCGCAGGAAAGCAGAGAGGGCCAAATTGTCTGGGGCATTTGAACAGGTTCCAGGAGGCAGTGAGAACCAGCATTACTTTTCCCCGCTGGCACCTTTGCTGTGGCAGCAAAAGCTGGACGTTTGTCTTTTTTGCTCCGGAGGCTGCCGAAAGCGAAAACAGGTGCTTTTGAGGATGGAGTCCACAGGAAAGCAGAGAGGGCCAAATTGTCTGTGGCATTTGAAAGGGTTTCAGGAGGCAGTGAGAACCAGCATCACTTTTCCCCGCTGGCACCTTTGCTGTGGCAGCAAAAGCTGGACGTTTGTCTTTTTTGCTCCGGAGGCTGCCGAAAGCGAAAAGAGGTGCTTTTGAGGATGGAGTCCGCAGGAAAGCAGAGAGGGCCAAATTGTCTGTGGCATTTGAAAGAGTTCCAGGAGGCAGTGAGAACCAGCATTACTTTTCCCCGCTGGCACCTTTGCTGTGGCAGCAAAAGCTGGACGTTTGTCTTTTTTGCTCCGGAGGTTGCCAAAAGCGAAAACAGGTGCTTTTGAGGATGGAGTCCGCAGGAAAGCAGAGAGGGCCAAATTGTCTGTGGCATTTGAAAGGGTTCCAGGAGGCAGTGAGAACCAGCATTACTTTTCCCCGCTGGCACCTTTGCTGTGGCAGCAAAAGCTGGACGTTTGTCTTTTTTGCTCCGGAGGCTGCCGAAAGCGAAAACAGGTGCTTTTGAGGATGGAGTCCGCAGGAAAGCAGAGAGGGCCAAATTGTCTGTGGCATTTGAAAGGGTTCCAGGAGGCACTGAGAACCAGCATTACTTTTCCCCGCTGGCACCTTTGCTGTGGCAGCAAAAGCTGGACGTTTGTCTTTTTTGCTCCGGAGGCTGCCGAAAGCGAAAACAGGTGCTTTTGAGGATGGAGTCCACAGGAAAGCAGAGAGGGCCAAATTGTCTGTGGCATTTGAAAGGGTTCCAGGAGGCAGTGAGAACCAGCATTACTTTTCCCCGCTGGCACCTTTGCTGTGGCAGCAAAAGCTGGACATTTGTCTTTTATGCTCCGGAGGCTGCCGAAAGCGAAAATAGGTGCTTTTGAGGATGGAGTCCGCAGGAAAGCAGAGAGGGCCAAATTGTCTGTGGCATTTGAAAGAGTTCCAGGAGGCAGTGAGAACCAGCATTACTTTTCCCCGCTGGCACCTTTGCTGTGGCAGCAAAAGCTGGACGTTTGTCTTTTTACCACCGGAGGGCGCCGAAAGTGAAAAAAGGCGCTTTTGAGGATAGAGTCCGCAGGAAAGCAGAGAGGGCCAAATTGTCAGGGGCATTTGAAAGGGTTCCAGGAGGCAGTGAGAACCAGCATTACTTTTCCCCGCTGGCACCTTTGCTGTGGCAGCAAAAGCTGGACGTTTGTTTTTTTTTGCTCCGGAGGTTGCCAAAAGCGAAAACAGGTGCTTTTGAGGATGGAGTCCGCAGGAAAGCAGAGAGGGCCAAATTGTCTGGGGCATTTGAAGAGGTTCCAGGAGGCAGTGAGAACCAGCATTACTTTTCCCCGCTGGCACCTTTGCTGTGGCAGCAAAAGCTGGACGTTTGTCTTTTTTGCTCCGGAGGCTGCCGAAAGCGAAAACAGGTGCTTTTGAGGATGGAGTCCGCAGGAAAGCAGAGAGGGCCAAATTGTCAGGGGCATTTGAAAGGGTTCCAGGAGGCAGTGAGAACCAGCATTACTTTTCCCCGCTGGCACCTTTGCTGTGGCAGCAAAAGCTGGACGTTTGTCTTTTTTGCTCCGGAGGTTGCCGAAAGCGAAAAGAGGTGCTTTTGAGGATGGAGTCCGCAGGAAAGCAGAGAGGGCCAAATTGTCTGGGGCATTTGAAAGGGTTCCAGGAGGCAGTGAGAACCAGCATTACTTTTCCCCGCTGGCACCTTTGTTGTGGCAGCAAAAGCTGGACGTTTGTCTTTTTTGCTCCGGAGGCTGCCGAAAGCGAAAACAGGTGCTTTTGAGGATGGAGTCCACAGGAAAGCAGAGAGGGCCAAATTGTCTGTGGCATTTGAAAGGGTTCCAGGAGGCAGTGAGAACCAGCATTACTTTTGCCCGCTGGCACCTTTGCTGTGGCAGCAAAAGCTGGACGTTTGTCTTTTTTGCTCCGGAGGCTGCCGAAAGCGAAAACAGGTGCTTTTGAGGATGGAGTCCGCAGGAAAGCAGAGAGGGCCAAATTGTCTGTGGCATTTGAAAGAGTTCCAGGAGGCAGTGAGAATCAGCATCACTTTTCCCCGCTGGCACCTTTGCTGTGGCAGCAAAAGCTGGACGTTTGTCTTTTTTGCTCATGAGGTTGCCGAAAGCGAAAACAGGTGCTTTTGAGGATGGAGTCCGCAGGAAAGCAGAGAGGGCCAAAATGTCTGTGGCATTTGAAGAGGTTCCAGGAGGCAGTGAGAACCAGCATTACTTTTCCCCGCTGGCACCTTTGCTGTGGCAGCAAAAGCTGGACGTTTGTCTTTTTTGCTCCGGAGGCTGCCGAAAGCGAAAACAGGTGCTTTTGAGGATGGAGTCCGCAGGAAAGCAGAGAGGGCCAAATTGTCTGGGGCATTTGAACAGGTTCCAGGAGGCAGTGAGAACCAGCATTACTTTTCCCCGCTGGCACCTTTGCTGTGGCAGCAAAAGCTGGACGTTTGTCTTTTTTGCTCCGGAGGCTGCCGAAAGCGAAAACAGGTGCTTTTGAGGATGGAGTCTACAGGAAAGCAGAGAGGGCCAAATTGTCTGTGGCATTTGAAAGGGTTTCAGGAGGCAGTGAGAACCAGCATCACTTTTCCCCGCTGGCACCTTTGCTGTGGCAGCAAAAGCTGGACGTTTGTCTTTTTTGCTCCGGAGGCTGCCGAAAGCGAAAAGAGGTGCTTTTGAGGATGGAGTCCGCAGGAAAGCAGAGAGGGCCAAATTGTCTGTGGCATTTGAAAGAGTTCCAGGAGGCAGTGAGAACCAGCATTACTTTTCCCCGCTGGCACCTTTGCTGTGGCAGCAAAAGCTGGACGTTTGTCTTTTTTGCTCCGGAGGCTGCCGAAAGCGAAAACAGGTGCTTTTGAGGATGGAGTCCGCAGGAAAGCAGAGAGGGCCAAATTGTCTGTGGCATTTGAAAGGGTTCCAGGAGGCAGTGAGAACCAGCATTACTTTTCCCCGCTGGCACCTTTGCTGTGGCAGCAAAAGCTGGACGTTTGTCTTTTTTGCCCCGGAGGCTGCCGAAAGCGAAAACAGGTGCTTTTGAGGATGGAGTCCGCAGGAAAGCAGAGAGGGCCAAATTGTCTGTGGCATTTGAAAGGGTTCCAGGAGGCAGTGAGAACCAGCATTACTTTTCCCCGCTGGCACCTTTGCTGTGGCAGCAAAAGCTGGACGTTTGTCTTTTTTGCTCCGGAGGCTGCCGAAAGCGAAAACAGGTGCTTTTGAGGATGGAGTCCACAGGAAAGCAGAGAGGGCCAAATTGTCTGTGGCATTTGAAAGGGTTCCAGGAGGCAGTGAGAACCAGCATTACTTTTCCCCGCTGGCACCTTTGCTGTGGCAGCAAAAGCTGGACATTTGTCTTTTATGCTCCGGAGGCTGCCGAAAGCGAAAATAGGTGCTTTTGAGGATGGAGTCCGCAGGAAAGCAGAGAGGGCCAAATTGTCTGTGGCATTTGAAAGAGTTCCAGGAGGCAGTGAGAACCAGCATTACTTTTCCCCGCTGGCACCTTTGCTGTGGCAGCAAAAGCTGGACGTTTGTCTTTTTTGCTCCGGAGGTTGCCAAAAGCGAAAACAGGTGCTTTTGAGGATGGAGTCCGCAGGAAAGCAGAGAGGGCCAAATTGTCTGTGGCATTTGAAAGGGTTCCAGGAGGCAGTGAGAACCAGCATTACTTTTCCCCGCTGGCACCTTTGCTGTGGCAGCAAAAGCTGGACGTTTGTCTTTTTTGCCCCGCAGGCTGCCGAAAGCGAAAACAGGTGCTTTTGAGGATGGAGTCCGCAGGAAAGCAGAGAGGGCCAAATTGTCTGTGGCATTTGAAAGGGTTCCAGGAGGCACTGAGAACCAGCATTACTTTTCCCCGCTGGCACCTTTGCTGTGGCAGCAAAAGCTGGACATTTGTCTTTTTTGCTCCGGAGGCTGCCGAAAGCGAAAACAGGTGCTTTTGAGGATGGAGTCCACAGGAAAGCAGAGAGGGCCAAATTGTCTGTGGCATTTGAAAGGGTTCCAGGAGGCAGTGAGAACCAGCATTACTTTTCCCCGCTGGCACCTTTGCTGTGGCAGCAAAAGCTGGACATTTGTCTTTTATGCTCCGGAGGCTGCCGAAAGCGAAAATAGGTGCTTTTGAGGATGGAGTCCGCAGGAAAGCAGAGAGGGCCAAATTGTCTGTGGCATTTGAAAGAGTTCCAGGAGGCAGTGAGAACCAGCATTACTTTTCCCCGCTGGCACCTTTGCTGTGGCAGCAAAAGCTGGACGTTTGTCTTTTTACCACCGGAGGGCGCCGAAAGTGAAAAAAGGCGCTTTTGAGGATAGAGTCCGCAGGAAAGCAGAGAGGGCCAAATTGTCAGGGGCATTTGAAAGGGTTCCAGGAGGCAGTGAGAACCAGCATTACTTTTCCCCGCTGGCACCTTTGCTGTGGCAGCAAAAGCTGGACGTTTGTTTTTTTTTGCTCCGGAGGTTGCCAAAAGCGAAAACAGGTGCTTTTGAGGATGGAGTCCGCAGGAAAGCAGAGAGGGCCAAATTGTCTGGGGCATTTGAAGAGGTTCCAGGAGGCAGTGAGAACCAGCATTACTTTTCCCCGCTGGCACCTTTGCTGTGGCAGCAAAAGCTGGACGTTTGTCTTTTTTGCTCCGGAGGCTGCCGAAAGCGAAAACAGGTGCTTTTGAGGATGGAGTCCGCAGGAAAGCAGAGAGGGCCAAATTGTCAGGGGCATTTGAAAGGGTTCCAGGAGGCAGTGAGAACCAGCATTACTTTTCCCCGCTGGCACCTTTGCTGTGGCAGCAAAAGCTGGACGTTTGTCTTTTTTGCTCCGGAGGTTGCCGAAAGCGAAAAGAGGTGCTTTTGAGGATGGAGTCCGCAGGAAAGCAGAGAGGGCCAAATTGTCTGGGGCATTTGAAAGGGTTCCAGGAGGCAGTGAGAACCAGCATTACTTTTCCCCGCTGGCACCTTTGTTGTGGCAGAAAAGCTGGACGTTTGTCTTTTTTGCTCCGGAGGCTGCCGAAAGCGAAAACAGGTGCTTTTGAGGATGGAGTCCACAGGAAAGCAGAGAGGGCCAAATTGTCTGTGGCATTTGAAAGGGTTCCAGGAGGCAGTGAGAACCAGCATTACTTTTGCCCGCTGGCACCTTTGCTGTGGCAGCAAAAGCTGGACGTTTGTCTTTTTTGCTCCGGAGGCTGCCGAAAGCGAAAACAGGTGCTTTTGAGGATGGAGTCCGCAGGAAAGCAGAGAGGGCCAAATTGTCTGTGGCATTTGAAAGGGTTCCAGGAGGCAGTGAGAACCAGCATTACTTTTGCCCGCTGGCACCTTTGCTGTGGCAGCAAAAGCTGGACGTTTGTCTTTTTTGCTCCGGAGGCTGCCGAAAGCGAAAACAGGTGCTTTTGAGGATGGAGTCCGCAGGAAAGCAGAGAGGGCCAAATTGTCTGTGGCATTTGAAAGGGTTCCAGGAGGCAGTGAGAACCAGCATTACTTTTCCCCGCTGGCACCTTTGCTGTGGCAGCAAAAGCTGGACGTTTGTCTTTTTTGCCCCGGAGGCTGCCGAAAGCGAAAACAGGTGCTTTTGAGGATGGAGTCCGCAGGAAAGCAGAGAGGGCCAAATTGTCTGTGGCATTTGAAAGGGTTCCAGGAGGCAGTGAGAACCAGCATTACTTTTCCCCGCTGGCACCTTTGCTGTGGCAGCAAAAGCTGGACGTTTGTCTTTTTTGCTCCGGAGGCTGCCGAAAGCGAAAACAGGTGCTTTTGAGGATGGAGTCCACAGGAAAGCAGAGAGGGCCAAATTGTCTGTGGCATTTGAAAGGGTTCCAGGAGGCAGTGAGAACCAGCATTACTTTTCCCCGCTGGCACCTTTGCTGTGGCAGCAAAAGCTGGACATTTGTCTTTTATGCTCCGGAGGCTGCCGAAAGCGAAAATAGGTGCTTTTGAGGATGGAGTCCGCAGGAAAGCAGAGAGGGCCAAATTGTCTGTGGCATTTGAAAGAGTTCCAGGAGGCAGTGAGAACCAGCATTACTTTTCCCCGCTGGCACCTTTGCTGTGGCAGCAAAAGCTGGACGTTTGTCTTTTTTGCTCCGGAGGTTGCCAAAAGCGAAAACAGGTGCTTTTGAGGATGGAGTCCGCAGGAAAGCAGAGAGGGCCAAATTGTCTGTGGCATTTGAAAGGGTTCCAGGAGGCAGTGAGAACCAGCATTACTTTTCCCCGCTGGCACCTTTGCTGTGGCAGCAAAAGCTGGACGTTTGTCTTTTTTGCCCCGCAGGCTGCCGAAAGCGAAAACAGGTGCTTTTGAGGATGGAGTCCGCAGGAAAGCAGAGAGGGCCAAATTGTCTGTGGCATTTGAAAGGGTTCCAGGAGGCACTGAGAACCAGCATTACTTTTCCCCGCTGGCACCTTTGCTGTGGCAGCAAAAGCTGGACGTTTGTCTTTTTTGCTCCGGAGGCTGCCGAAAGCGAAAACAGGTGCTTTTGAGGATGGAGTCCACAGGAAAGCAGAGAGGGCCAAATTGTCTGTGGCATTTGAAAGGGTTCCAGGAGGCAGTGAGAACCAGCATTACTTTTCCCCGCTGGCACCTTTGCTGTGGCAGCAAAAGCTGGACATTTGTCTTTTATGCTCCGGAGGCTGCCGAAAGCGAAAATAGGTGCTTTTGAGGATGGAGTCCGCAGGAAAGCAGAGAGGGCCAAATTGTCTGTGGCATTTGAAAGAGTTCCAGGAGGCAGTGAGAACCAGCATTACTTTTCCCCGCTGGCACCTTTGCTGTGGCAGCAAAAGCTGGACGTTTGTCTTTTTACCACCGGAGGGCGCCGAAAGTGAAAAAAGGCGCTTTTGAGGATAGAGTCCGCAGGAAAGCAGAGAGGGCCAAATTGTCAGGGGCATTTGAAAGGGTTCCAGGAGGCAGTGAGAACCAGCATTACTTTTCCCCGCTGGCACCTTTGCTGTGGCAGCAAAAGCTGGACGTTTGTTTTTTTTTTGCTCCGGAGGTTGCCAAAAGCGAAAACAGGTGCTTTTGAGGATGGAGTCCGCAGGAAAGCAGAGAGGGCCAAATTGTCTGGGGCATTTGAAGAGGTTCCAGGAGGCAGTGAGAACCAGCATTACTTTTCCCCGCTGGCACCTTTGCTGTGGCAGCAAAAGCTGGACGTTTGTCTTTTTTGCTCCGGAGGCTGCCGAAAGCGAAAACAGGTGCTTTTGAGGATGGAGTCCGCAGGAAAGCAGAGAGGGCCAAATTGTCAGGGGCATTTGAAAGGGTTCCAGGAGGCAGTGAGAACCAGCATTACTTTTCCCCGCTGGCACCTTTGCTGTGGCAGCAAAAGCTGGACGTTTGTCTTTTTTGCTCCGGAGGTTGCCGAAAGCGAAAAGAGGTGCTTTTGAGGATGGAGTCCGCAGGAAAGCAGAGAGGGCCAAATTGTCTGGGGCATTTGAAAGGGTTCCAGGAGGCAGTGAGAACCAGCATTACTTTTCCCCGCTGGCACCTTTGTTGTGGCAGAAAAGCTGGACGTTTGTCTTTTTTGCTCCGGAGGCTGCCGAAAGCGAAAACAGGTGCTTTTGAGGATGGAGTCCACAGGAAAGCAGAGAGGGCCAAATTGTCTGTGGCATTTGAAAGGGTTCCAGGAGGCAGTGAGAACCAGCATTACTTTTGCCCGCTGGCACCTTTGCTGTGGCAGCAAAAGCTGGACGTTTGTCTTTTTTGCTCCGGAGGCTGCCGAAAGCGAAAACAGGTGCTTTTGAGGATGGAGTCCGCAGGAAAGCAGAGAGGGCCAAATTGTCTGTGGCATTTGAAAGAGTTCCAGGAGGCAGTGAGAACCAGCATTACTTTTCCCCGCTGGCACCTTTGCTGTGGCAGCAAAAGCTGGACATTTGTCTTTTATGCTCCGGAGGCTGCCGAAAGCGAAAATAGGTGCTTTTGAGGATGGAGTCCGCAGGAAAGCAGAGAGGGCCAAAATGTCTGGGGCATTTGAACAGGTTCCAGGAGGCAGTGAGAACCAGCATTACTTTTCCCCGCTGGCACCTTTGCTGTGGCAGCAAAAGCTGGACGTTTGTCTTTTTTGCTCCGGAGGCTGCCGAAAGCGAAAACAGGTGCTTTTGAGGATGGAGTCTACAGGAAAGCAGAGAGGGCCAAATTGTCT
This sequence comes from Vanellus vanellus, assembly GCF_965231255.1. Classification (NCBI taxonomy): domain Eukaryota; kingdom Metazoa; phylum Chordata; class Aves; order Charadriiformes; family Charadriidae; genus Vanellus; species Vanellus vanellus. Next base: position 26,245 of record NW_028128783.1, on the reverse strand, counting down.
GTGGCATTTGAAAGGGTTTCAGGAGGCAGTGAGAACCAGCATCACTTTTCCCCGCTGGCACCTTTGCTGTGGCAGCAAAAGCTGGACGTTTGTCTTTTTTGCTCCGGAGGCTGCCGAAAGCGAAAAGAGGTGCTTTTGAGGATGGAGTCCGCAGGAAAGCAGAGAGGGCCAAATTGTCTGTGGCATTTGAAAGAGTTCCAGGAGGCAGTGAGAACCAGCATTACTTTTCCCCGCTGGCACCTTTGCTGTGGCAGCAAAAGCTGGACGTTTGTCTTTTTTGCTCCGGAGGTTGCCAAAAGCGAAAACAGGTGCTTTTGAGGATGGAGTCCGCAGGAAAGCAGAGAGGGCCAAATTGTCTGTGGCATTTGAAAGGGTTCCAGGAGGCAGTGAGAACCAGCATTACTTTTCCCCGCTGGCACCTTTGCTGTGGCAGCAAAAGCTGGACGTTTGTCTTTTTTGCCCCGGAGGCTGCCGAAAGCGAAAACAGGTGCTTTTGAGGATGGAGTCCGCAGGAAAGCAGAGAGGGCCAAATTGTCTGTGGCATTTGAAAGGGTTCCAGGAGGCACTGAGAACCAGCATTACTTTTCCCCGCTGGCACCTTTGCTGTGGCAGCAAAAGCTGGACGTTTGTCTTTTTTGCTCCGGAGGCTGCCGAAAGCGAAAACAGGTGCTTTTGAGGATGGAGTCCACAGGAAAGCAGAGAGGGCCAAATTGTCTGTGGCATTTGAAAGGGTTCCAGGAGGCAGTGAGAACCAGCATTACTTTTCCCCGCTGGCACCTTTGCTGTGGCAGCAAAAGCTGGACATTTGTCTTTTATGCTCCGGAGGCTGCCGAAAGCGAAAATAGGTGCTTTTGAGGATGGAGTCCGCAGGAAAGCAGAGAGGGCCAAATTGTCTGTGGCATTTGAAAGAGTTCCAGGAGGCAGTGAGAACCAGCATTACTTTTCCCCGCTGGCACCTTTGCTGTGGCAGCAAAAGCTGGACGTTTGTCTTTTTACCACCGGAGGGCGCCGAAAGTGAAAAAAGGCGCTTTTGAGGATAGAGTCCGCAGGAAAGCAGAGAGGGCCAAATTGTCAGGGGCATTTGAAAGGGTTCCAGGAGGCAGTGAGAACCAGCATTACTTTTCCCCGCTGGCACCTTTGCTGTGGCAGCAAAAGCTGGACGTTTGTTTTTTTTTGCTCCGGAGGTTGCCAAAAGCGAAAACAGGTGCTTTTGAGGATGGAGTCCGCAGGAAAGCAGAGAGGGCCAAATTGTCTGGGGCATTTGAAGAGGTTCCAGGAGGCAGTGAGAACCAGCATTACTTTTCCCCGCTGGCACCTTTGCTGTGGCAGCAAAAGCTGGACGTTTGTCTTTTTTGCTCCGGAGGCTGCCGAAAGCGAAAACAGGTGCTTTTGAGGATGGAGTCCGCAGGAAAGCAGAGAGGGCCAAATTGTCTGTGGCATTTGAAAGGGTTCCAGGAGGCACTGAGAACCAGCATTACTTTTCCCCGCTGGCACCTTTGCTGTGGCAGCAAAAGCTGGACGTTTGTCTTTTTTGCTCCGGAGGCTGCCGAAAGCGAAAACAGGTGCTTTTGAGGATGGAGTCCACAGGAAAGCAGAGAGGGCCAAATTGTCTGTGGCATTTGAAAGGGTTCCAGGAGGCAGTGAGAACCAGCATTACTTTTCCCCGCTGGCACCTTTGCTGTGGCAGCAAAAGCTGGACATTTGTCTTTTATGCTCCGGAGGCTGCCGAAAGCGAAAATAGGTGCTTTTGAGGATGGAGTCCGCAGGAAAGCAGAGAGGGCCAAATTGTCTGTGGCATTTGAAAGAGTTCCAGGAGGCAGTGAGAACCAGCATTACTTTTCCCCGCTGGCACCTTTGCTGTGGCAGCAAAAGCTGGACGTTTGTCTTTTTACCACCGGAGGGCGCCGAAAGTGAAAAAAGGCGCTTTTGAGGATAGAGTCCGCAGGAAAGCAGAGAGGGCCAAATTGTCAGGGGCATTTGAAAGGGTTCCAGGAGGCAGTGAGAACCAGCATTACTTTTCCCCGCTGGCACCTTTGCTGTGGCAGCAAAAGCTGGACGTTTGTTTTTTTTTGCTCCGGAGGTTGCCAAAAGCGAAAACAGGTGCTTTTGAGGATGGAGTCCGCAGGAAAGCAGAGAGGGCCAAATTGTCTGGGGCATTTGAAGAGGTTCCAGGAGGCAGTGAGAACCAGCATTACTTTTCCCCGCTGGCACCTTTGCTGTGGCAGCAAAAGCTGGACGTTTGTCTTTTTTGCTCCGGAGGCTGCCGAAAGCGAAAACAGGTGCTTTTGAGGATGGAGTCCGCAGGAAAGCAGAGAGGGCCAAATTGTCAGGGGCATTTGAAAGGGTTCCAGGAGGCAGTGAGAACCAGCATTACTTTTCCCCGCTGGCACCTTTGCTGTGGCAGCAAAAGCTGGACGTTTGTCTTTTTTGCTCCGGAGGTTGCCGAAAGCGAAAAGAGGTGCTTTTGAGGATGGAGTCCGCAGGAAAGCAGAGAGGGCCAAATTGTCTGGGGCATTTGAAAGGGTTCCAGGAGGCAGTGAGAACCAGCATTACTTTTCCCCGCTGGCACCTTTGTTGTGGCAGAAAAGCTGGACGTTTGTCTTTTTTGCTCCGGAGGCTGCCGAAAGCGAAAACAGGTGCTTTTGAGGATGGAGTCCACAGGAAAGCAGAGAGGGCCAAATTGTCTGTGGCATTTGAAAGGGTTCCAGGAGGCAGTGAGAACCAGCATTACTTTTGCCCGCTGGCACCTTTGCTGTGGCAGCAAAAGCTGGACGTTTGTCTTTTTTGCTCCGGAGGCTGCCGAAAGCGAAAACAGGTGCTTTTGAGGATGGAGTCCGCAGGAAAGCAGAGAGGGCCAAATTGTCTGTGGCATTTGAAAGAGTTCCAGGAGGCAGTGAGAACCAGCATTACTTTTCCCCGCTGGCACCTTTGCTGTGGCAGCAAAAGCTGGACATTTGTCTTTTATGCTCCGGAGGCTGCCGAAAGCGAAAATAGGTGCTTTTGAGGATGGAGTCCGCAGGAAAGCAGAGAGGGCCAAATTGTCTGTGGCATTTGAAAGAGTTCCAGGAGGCAGTGAGAACCAGCATTACTTTTCCCCGCTGGCACCTTTGCTGTGGCAGCAAAAGCTGGACGTTTGTCTTTTTACCACCGGAGGGCGCCGAAAGTGAAAAAAGGCGCTTTTGAGGATAGAGTCCGCAGGAAAGCAGAGAGGGCCAAATTGTCAGGGGCATTTGAAAGGGTTCCAGGAGGCAGTGAGAACCAGCATTACTTTTCCCCGCTGGCACCTTTGCTGTGGCAGCAAAAGCTGGACGTTTGTTTTTTTTGCTCCGGAGGTTGCCGAAAGCGAAAACAGGTGCTTTTGAGGATGGAGTCCGCAGGAAAGCAGAGAGGGCCAAATTGTCTGGGGCATTTGAAGAGGTTCCAGGAGGCAGTGAGAACCAGCATTACTTTTCCCCGCTGGCACCTTTGTTGTGGCAGTAAAAGCTGGACGTTTGTCTTTTTTGCTCCGGAGGCTGCCGAAAGCGAAAACAGGTGCTTTTGAGGATGGAGTCCGCAGGAAAGCAGAGAGGGCCAAATTGTCTGTGGCATTTGAAAGGGTTCCAGGAGGCAGTGAGAACCAGCATTACTTTTCCCCGCTGGCACCTTTGCTGTGGCAGCAAAAGCTGGACGTTTGTCTTTTTTGCTCCGGAGGTTGCCGAAAGCGAAAACAGGTGCTTTTGAGGATGGAGTCCGCAGGAAAGCAGAGAGGGCCAAATTGTCTGTGGCATTTGAAAGGGTTCAAGGAGGTAGTGAGAACCAGCATTACTTTTCCCCGCTGGCACCTTTGCTGTGGCAGCAAAAGCTGGACGTTTGTCTTTTTTGCTCCGGAGGCTGCCGAAAGCAAAAACAGGTGCTTTTGAGGATAGAGTCCGCAGGAAAGCAGAGAGGGCCAAATTGTCTGGGGCATTTGAAAGGGTTCCAGGAGGCAGTGAGAACCAGCATTACTTTTCCCCGCTGGCACCTTTGTTGTGGCAGCAAAGGCTGGACGTTTGTCTTTTTTGCTCCGGAGGCTGCCGAAAGCGAAAACAGGTGCTTTTGAGGATGGAGTCCGCAGGAAAGCAGAGAGGGCCAAATTGTCTGTGGCATTTGAAAGAGTTCCAGGAGGCAGTGAGAACCAGCATCACTTTTCCCCGCTGGCACCTTTGCTGTGGCAGCAAAAGCTGGACGTTTGTCTTTTTACCACCGGAGTGCGCCGAAAGTGAAAAAAGTCGCTTTTGAGGATAGAGTCCGCAGGAAAGCAGAGAGGGCTTAATTGTCTGGGGCATTTGAAAGGGTTCCAGTAGGCAGTGAGAACCAGCATTACTTTTCCCCGCTGGCACCTTTGCTGTGGCAGCAAAAGCTGGACGTTTGTCTTTTTTGCTCCGGAGGCTGCCGAAAGCGAAAACAGGTGCTTTTGAGGATGGAGTCCGCAGGAAAGCAGAGAGGGCCAAATTGTCTGGGGCATTTGAACAGGTTCCAGGAGGCAGTGAGAACCAGCATTACTTTTCCCCGCTGGCACCTTTGCTGTGGCAGCAAAAGCTGGACGTTTGTCTTTTTTGCTCCGGAGGCTGCCGAAAGCGAAAACAGGTCCTTTTGAGGATGGAGTCCACAGGAAAGCAGAGAGGGCCAAATTGTCTGTGGCATTTGAAAGGGTTCCAGGAGGCAGTGAGAACCAGCATCACTTTTCCCCGCTGGCACCTTTGCTGTGGCAGCAAAAGCTGGACGTTTGTCTTTTTTGCTCCGGAGGCTGCCGAAAGCGAAAATAGGTGCTTTTGAGGATGGAGTCCGCAGGAAAGCAGAGAGGGCCAAATTGTCTGTGGCATTTGAAAGAGTTCCAGGAGGCAGTGAGAACCAGCATTACTTTTCCCCGCTGGCACCTTTGCTGTGGCAGCAAATGCTGGACGTTTGTCTTTTTACCACCGGAGGGCGCCGAAAGTGAAAAAAGGCGCTTTTGAGGATAGAGTCCGCAGGAAAGCAGAGAGGGCTTAATTGTCTGGAGCATTTGAAAGGCTTCCAGGAGGCAGTGAGAACCAGCATCACTTTTCCCCGCTGGCACCTTTGCTGTGGCAGCAAAAGCTGGACGTTTGTCTTTTTTGCTCCGGAGGCTGCCGAAAGCGAAAACAGGTGCTTTTGAGGATGGAGTCCGCAGGAAAGCAGAGAGGGCCAAATTGTCTGTGGCATTTGAAAGGGTTCCAGGAGGCAGTGAGAACCAGCATTACTTTTCCCCGCTGGCACCTTTGCTGTGGCAGCAAAAGCTGGACGTTTGTCTTTTTTGCTCCGGAGGTTGCCGAAAGCGAAAACAGGTGCTTTTGAGGATGGAGTCCGCAGGAAAGCAGAGAGGGCCAAATTGTCTGTGGCATTTGAAAGGGTTCAAGGAGGTAGTGAGAACCAGCATTACTTTTCCCCGCTGGCACCTTTGCTGTGGCAGCAAAAGCTGGACGTTTGTCTTTTTTGCTCCGGAGGCTGCCGAAAGCGAAAACAGGTGCTTTTGAGGATAGAGTCCGCAGGAAAGCAGAGAGGGCCAAATTGTCTGGGGCATTTGAAAGGGTTCCAGGAGGCAGTGAGAACCAGCATCACTTTTCCCCGCTGGCACCTTTGCTGTGGCAGCAAAAGCTGGACGTTTGTCTTTTTACCACCGGCGTGCGCCGAAAGTGAAAAAAGTCGCTTTTGAGGATAGAGTCCGCAGGAAAGCAGAGAGGGCTTAATTGTCTGGGGCATTTGAAAGGGTTCCAGTAGGCAGTGAGAACCAGCATTACTTTTCCCCGCTGGCACCTTTGCTGTGGCAGCAAAAGCTGGACGTTTGTCTTTTTTGCTCCGGAGTCTGCCGAAAGCGAAAACAGGTGCTTTTGAGGATGGAGTCCGCAGGAAAGCAGAGAGGGCCAAATTGTCTGGGGCATTTGAACAGGTTCCAGGAGGCAGTGAGAACCAGCATCACTTTTCCCCGCTGGCACCTTTGCTGTGGCAGCAAAAGCTGGACGTTTGTCTTTTTTGCTCCGGAGGCTGCCGAAAGCGAAAACAGGTGCTTTTGAGGATGGAGTCCACAGGAAAGCAGAGAGGGCCAAATTGTCTGTGGCATTTGAAAGGGTTCCAGGAGGCAGTGAGAACCAGCATCACTTTTCCCCGCTGGCACCTTTGCTGTGGCAGCAAAAGCTGGACGTTTGTCTTTTTTGCTCCGGAGGCTGCCGAAAGCGAAAATAGGTGCTTTTGAGGATGGAGTCCGCAGGAAAGCAGAGAGGGCCAAATTGTCTGTGGCATTTGAAAGAGTTCCAGGAGGCAGTGAGAACCAGCATTACTTTTCCCCGCTGGCACCTTTGCTGTGGCAGCAAATGCTGGACGTTTGTCTTTTTACCACCGGAGGGCGCCGAAAGTGAAAAAAGGCGCTTTTGAGGATAGAGTCCGCAGGAAAGCAGAGAGGGCTTAATTGTCTGGAGCATTTGAAAGGGTTCCAGGAGGCAGTGAGAACCAGCATCACTTTTCCCCGCTGGCACCTTTGCTGTGGCAGCAAAAGCTGGACGTTTGTCTTTTTTGCTCCGGAGGCTGCCGAAAGCGAAAACAGGTGCTTTTGAGGATGGAGTCCGCAGGAAAGCAGAGAGGGCCAAATTGTCTGTGGCATTTGAAAGGGTTCCAGGAGGCAGTGAGAACCAGCATTACTTTTCCCCGCTGGCACCTTTGCTGTGGCAGCAAAAGCTGGACGTTTGTCTTTTTTGCTCCGGAGGTTGCCGAAAGCGAAAACAGGTGCTTTTGAGGATGGAGTCCGCAGGAAAGCAGAGAGGGCCAAATTGTCTGGGGCATTTGAAGAGGTTCCAGGAGGCAGTGAGAACCAGCATTACTTTTCCCCGCTGGCACCTTTGCTGTGGCAGCAAAAGCTGGACGTTTGTCTTTTTTGCTCCGGAGGCTGCCGAAAGCGAAAACAGGTGCTTTTGAGGATGGAGTCCGCAGGAAAGCAGAGAGGGCCAAATTGTCTGTGGCATTTGAAAGGGTTCCAGGAGGCACTGAGAACCAGCATTACTTTTCCCCGCTGGCACCTTTGCTGTGGCAGCAAAAGCTGGACGTTTGTCTTTTTTGCTCCGGACGCTGCCGAAAGCGAAAACAGGTGCTTTTGAGGATGGAGTCCACAGGAAAGCAGAGAGGGCCAAATTGTCTGTGGCATTTGAAAGGGTTCCAGGAGGCAGTGAGAACCAGCATTACTTTTCCCCGCTGGCACCTTTGCTGTGGCAGCAAAAGCTGGACATTTGTCTTTTATGCTCCGGAGGCTGCCGAAAGCGAAAACAGGTGCTTTTGAGGATGGAGTCCGCAGGAAAGCAGAGAGGGCCAAATTGTCTGTGGCATTTGAAAGAGTTCCAGGAGGCAGTGAGAACCAGCATTACTTTTCCCCGCTGGCACCTTTGCTGTGGCAGCAAAAGCTGGACGTTTGTCTTTTTACCACCGGAGGGCGCCGAAAGTGAAAAAAGGCGCTTTTGAGGATAGAGTCCGCAGGAAAGCAGAGAGGGCCAAATTGTCAGGGGCATTTGAAAGGGTTCCAGGAGGCAGTGAGAACCAGCATTACTTTTCCCCGCTGGCACCTTTGCTGTGGCAGCAAAAGCTGGACGTTTGTTTTTTTTGCTCCGGAGGTTGCCAAAAGCGAAAACAGGTGCTTTTGAGGATGGAGTCCGCAGGAAAGCAGAGAGGGCCAAATTGTCTGGGGCATTTGAAGAGGTTCCAGGAGGCAGTGAGAACCAGCATTACTTTTCCCCGCTGGCACCTTTGCTGTGGCAGCAAAAGCTGGACGTTTGTCTTTTTTGCTCCGGAGGCTGCCGAAAGCGAAAACAGGTGCTTTTGAGGATGGAGTCCGCAGGAAAGCAGAGAGGGCCAAATTGTCTGTGGCATTTGAAAGGGTTCCAGGAGGCAGTGAGAACCAGCATTACTTTTCCCCGCTGGCACCTTTGCTGTGGCAGCAAAAGCTGGACGTTTGTCTTTTTTGCTCCGGAGGTTGCCGAAAGCGAAAAGAGGTGCTTTTGAGGATGGAGTCCGCAGGAAAGCAGAGAGGGCCAAATTGTCTGGGGCATTTGAAAGGGTTCCAGGAGGCAGTGAGAACCAGCATTACTTTTCCCCGCTGGCACCTTTGTTGTGGCAGCAAAAGCTGGACGTTTGTCTTTTTTGCTCCGGAGGCTGCCGAAAGCGAAAACAGGTGCTTTTGAGGATGGAGTCCACAGGAAAGCAGAGAGGGCCAAATTGTCTGGGGCATTTGAAAGGGTTCCAGGAGGCAGTGAGAACCAGCATTACTTTTGCCCGCTGGCACCTTTGCTGTGGCAGCAAAAGCTGGACGTTTGTCTTTTTTGCTCCGGAGGCTGCCGAAAGCGAAAACAGGTGCTTTTGAGGATGGAGTCCGCAGGAAAGCAGAGAGGGCCAAATTGTCTGTGGCATTTGAAAGAGTTCCAGGAGGCAGTGAGAATCAGCATCACTTTTCCCCGCTGGCACCTTTGCTGTGGCAGCAAAAGCTGGACGTTTGTCTTTTTTGCTCATGAGGTTGCCGAAAGCGAAAACAGGTGCTTTTGAGGATGGAGTCCGCAGGAAAGCAGAGAGGGCCAAAATGTCTGTGGCATTTGAAGAGGTTCCAGGAGGCAGTGAGAACCAGCATTACTTTTCCCCGCTGGCACCTTTGCTGTGGCAGCAAAAGCTGGACGTTTGTCTTTTTTGCTCCGGAGGCTGCCTAAAGCGAAAACAGGTGCTTTTGAGGATGGAGTCCGCAGGAAAGCAGAGAGGGCCAAATTGTCTGGGGCATTTGAACAGGTTCCAGGAGGCAGTGAGAACCAGCATTACTTTTCCCCGCTGGCACCTTTGCTGTGGCAGCAAAAGCTGGACGTTTGTCTTTTTTGCTCCGGAGGCTGCCGAAAGCGAAAACAGGTGCTTTTGAGGATGGAGTCCGCAGGAAAGCAGAGAGGGCCAAATTGTCTGGGGCATTTGAAAGGGTTCCAGGAGGCAGTGAGAACCAGCATTACTTTTCCCCGCTGGCACCTTTGCTGTGGCAGCAAAAGCTGGACGTCTGTCTTTTTTGCTCCGGAGGCTGCCGAAATCGAAAATAGGTGCTTTTGAGGATGGAGTCCGCAGGAAAGCAGAGAGGGCCAAATTGTCTGTGGCATTTGAAAGAGTTCCAGGAGGCAGTGAGAACCAGCATCACTTTTCCCCGCTGGCACCTTTGCTGTGGCAGCAAAACCTGGACGTTTGTCTTTTTACCACCGGAGGGCGCCGAAAGTGAAAAAAGGCGCTTTTGAGGATAGAGTCTGCAGGAAAGCAGAGAGGGCTTAATTGTCTGGGGCATTTGAAAGGGTTCCAGGAGGCAGTGAGAACCAGCATTACTTTTCCCCGCTGGCACCTTTGCTGTGGCAGCAAAAGCTGGACGTTTGTCTTTTTTGCTCCGGAGGTTGCCAAAAGCGAAAACAGGTGCTTTTGAGGATGGAGTCCGCAGGAAAGCAGAGAGGGCCAAATTGTCTGGGGCATTTGAAGAGGTTCCAGGAGGCAGTGAGAACCAGCATTACTTTTCCCCGCTGGCACCTTTGCTGTGGCAGCAAAAGCTGGACGTTTGTCTTTTTTGCTCCGGAGGCTGCCGAAAGCGAAAACAGGTGCTTTTGAGGATGGAGTCCGCAGGAAAGCAGAGAGGGCCAAATTGTCTGTGGCATTTGAAAGGGTTCCAGGAGGCAGTGAGAACCAGCATTACTTTTCCCCGCTGGCACCTTTGCTGTGGCAGCAAAAGCTGGACGTTTGTCTTTTTTGCTCCGGAGGCTGCCGAAAGCGAAAACAGGTGCTTTTGAGGATGGAGTCCGCAGGAAAGCAGAGAGGGCCAAATTGTCTGGGGCATTTGAAAGGGTTCCAGGAGGCAGTGAGAACCAGCATTACTTTTCCCCGCTGGCACCTTTGCTGTGGCAGCAAAAGCTGGACGTTTGTCTTTTTTGCTCCGGAGGCTGCCGAAAGCGAAAACAGCTGCTTTTGAGGATGGAGTCCGCAGGAAAGCAGAGAGGGCCAAATTGTCTGTGGCATTTGAAAGGGTTCCAGTAGGCAGTGAGAATCAGCATCACTTTTCCCCGCTGGCACCTTTGCTGTGGCAGCAAAAGCTGGACGTTTGTCTTTTTTGCTCATGAGGTTGCCGAAAGCGAAAACAGGTGCTTTTGAGGATGGAGTCCGCAGGAAAGCAGAGAGGGCCAAAATGTCTGTGGCATTTGAAGAGGTTCCAGGAGGCAGTGAGAACCAGCATTACTTTTCCCCGCTGGCACCTTTGCTGTGGCAGCAAATGCTGGACGTTTGTCTTTTTACCACCGGAGGGCGCCGAAAGTGAAAAAAGGCGCTTTTGAGGATAGAGTCCGCAGGAAAGCAGAGAGGGCCAAATTGTCAGGGGCATTTGAAAGGGTTCCAGGAGGCAGTGAGAACCAGCATCACTTTTCCCCGCTGGCACCTTTGCTGTGGCAGCAAAAGCTGGACGTTTGTCTTTTTTGCTCCGGAGGCTGCCGAAAGCGAAAACAGGTGCTTTTGAGGATGGAGTCCGCAGGAAAGCAGAGAGGGCCAAATTGTCTGTGGCATTTGAAAGGGTTCCAGGAGGCAGTGAGAACCAGCATTACTTTTCCCCGCTGGCACCTTTGCTGTGGCAGCAAAAGCTGGACGTTTGTCTTTTTTGCTCCGGAGGTTGCCGAAAGCGAAAACAGGTGCTTTTGAGGATGGAGTCCGCAGGAAAGCAGAGAGGGCCAAATTGTCTGGGGCATTTGAAGAGGTTCCAGGAGGCAGTGAGAACCAGCATTACTTTTCCCCGCTGGCACCTTTGCTGTGGCAGCAAAAGCTGGACGTTTGTCTTTTTTGCTCCGGAGGCTGCCGAAAGCGAAAACAGGTGCTTTTGAGGATGGAGTCCGCAGGAAAGCAGAGAGGGCCAAATTGTCTGTGGCATTTGAAAGGGTTCCAGGAGGCACTGAGAACCAGCATTACTTTTCCCCGCTGGCACCTTTGCTGTGGCAGCAAAAGCTGGACGTTTGTCTTTTTTGCTCCGGACGCTGCCGAAAGCGAAAACAGGTGCTTTTGAGGATGGAGTCCACAGGAAAGCAGAGAGGGCCAAATTGTCTGTGGCATTTGAAAGGGTTCCAGGAGGCAGTGAGAACCAGCATTACTTTTCCCCGCTGGCACCTTTGCTGTGGCAGCAAAAGCTGGACATTTGTCTTTTATGCTCCGGAGGCTGCCGAAAGCGAAAACAGGTGCTTTTGAGGATGGAGTCCGCAGGAAAGCAGAGAGGGCCAAATTGTCTGTGGCATTTGAAAGAGTTCCAGGAGGCAGTGAGAACCAGCATTACTTTTCCCCGCTGGCACCTTTGCTGTGGCAGCAAAAGCTGGACGTTTGTCTTTTTACCACCGGAGGGCGCCGAAAGTGAAAAAAGGCGCTTTTGAGGATAGAGTCCGCAGGAAAGCAGAGAGGGCCAAATTGTCAGGGGCATTTGAAAGGGTTCCAGGAGGCAGTGAGAACCAGCATTACTTTTCCCCGCTGGCACCTTTGCTGTGGCAGCAAAAGCTGGACGTTTGTTTTTTTTGCTCCGGAGGTTGCCAAAAGCGAAAACAGGTGCTTTTGAGGATGGAGTCCGCAGGAAAGCAGAGAGGGCCAAATTGTCTGGGGCATTTGAAGAGGTTCCAGGAGGCAGTGAGAACCAGCATTACTTTTCCCCGCTGGCACCTTTGCTGTGGCAGCAAAAGCTGGACGTTTGTCTTTTTTGCTCCGGAGGCTGCCGAAAGCGAAAACAGGTGCTTTTGAGGATGGAGTCCGCAGGAAAGCAGAGAGGGCCAAATTGTCTGGGGCATTTGAAAGGGTTCCAGGAGGCAGTGAGAACCAGCATTACTTTTCCCCGCTGGCACCTTTGCTGTGGCAGCAAAAGCTGGACGTTTGTCTTTTTTGCTCCGGAGGCTGCCGAAAGCGAAAACAGGTGCTTTTGAGGATGGAGTCCGCAGGAAAGCAGAGAGGGCCAAATTGTCTGTGGCATTTGAAAGAGTTCCAGGAGGCAGTGAGAATCAGCATCACTTTTCCCCGCTGGCACCTTTGCTGTGGCAGCAAAAGCTGGACGTTTGTCTTTTTTGCTCATGAGGTTGCCGAAAGCGAAAACAGGTGCTTTTGAGGATGGAGTCCGCAGGAAAGCAGAGAGGGCCAAAATGTCTGTGGCATTTGAAGAGGTTCCAGGAGGCAGTGAGAACCAGCATTACTTTTCCCCGCTGGCACCTTTGCTGTGGCAGCAAAAGCTGGACGTTTGTCTTTTTTGCTCCGGAGGCTGCCGAAAGCGAAAACAGGTGCTTTTGAGGATGGAGTCCGCAGGAAAGCAGAGAGGGCCAAATTGTCTGGGGCATTTGAAGAGGTTCCAGGAGGCAGTGAGAACCAGCATTACTTTTCCCCGCTGGCACCTTTGCTGTGGCAGCAAAAGCTGGACGTTTGTCTTTTTTGCTCCGGAGGCTGCCGAAAGTGAAAACAGGTGCTTTTGAGGATGGAGTCCGCAGGAAAGCAGAGAGGGCCAAATTGTCTGGGGCATTTGAAAGGGTTCCAGGAGGCAGTGAGAACCAGCATTACTTTTCCCCGCTGGCACCTTTGCTGTGGCAGCAAAAGCTGGACGTCTGTCTATTTTGCTCCGGAGGCTGCCGAAATCGAAAATAGGTGCTTTTGAGGATGGAGTCCGCAGGAAAGCAGAGAGGGCCAAATTGTCTGTGGCATTTGAAAGAGTTCCAGGAGGCAGTGAGAACCAGCATCACTTTTCCCCGCTGGCACCTTTGCTGTGGCAGCAAAACCTGGACGTTTGTCTTTTTACCACCGGAGGGCGCCGAAAGTGAAAAAAGGCGCTTTTGAGGATAGAGTCTGCAGGAAAGCAGAGAGGGCTTAATTTTCTGGGGCATTTGAAAGGGTTCCAGGAGGCAGTGAGAACCAGCATTACTTTTCCCCGCTGGCACCTTTGCTGTGGCAGCAAAAGCTGGACGTTTGTCTTTTTTGCTCCGGAGGCTGACGAAAGCGAAAACAGGTGCTTTTGAGGATGGAGTCCGCAGGAAAGCAGAGAGGGCCAAATTGTCTGGGGCATTTGAAAGGGTTCCAGTAGGCAGTGAGAATCAGCATCACTTTTCCCCGCTGGCACCTTTGCTGTGGCAGCAAAAGCTGGACGTTTGTCTTTTTTGCTCATGAGGTTGCCGAAAGCGAAAACAGGTGCTTTTGAGGATGGAGTCCGCAGGAAAGCAGAGAGGGCCAAAATGTCTGTGGCATTTGAAGAGGTTCCAGGAGGCAGTGAGAACCAGAATTACTTTTCCCCGCTGGCACCTTTGCTGTGGCAGCAAAAGCTGGACGTTTGTCTTTTTTGCTCCGGAGGCTGCCGAAAGCGAAAACAGGTGCTTTTGAGGATGGAGTCCGCAGGAAAGCAGAGAGGGCCAAATTGTCTGGGGCATTTGAACAGGTTCCAGGAGGCAGTGAGAACCAGCATTACTTTTCCCCGCTGGCACCTTTGCTGTGGCAGCAAAAGCTGGACGTTTGTCTTTTTTGCTCCGGAGGCTGCCGAAAGCGAAAACAGGTGCTTTTGAGGATGGAGTCCGCAGGAAAGCAGAGAGGGCCAAATTGTCTGGGGCATTTGAAAGGGTTCCAGGAGGCAGTGAGAACCAGCATTACTTTTCCCCGCTGGCACCTTTGCTGTGGCAGCAAAAGCTGGACGTCTGTCTTTTTTGCTCCGGAGGCTGCCGAAATCGAAAACAGGTGCTTTTGAGGATGGAGTCCGCAGGAAAGCAGAGAGGGCCAAATTGTCTGTGGCATTTGAAAGAGTTCCAGGAGGCAGTGAGAACCAGCATCACTTTTCCCCGCTGGCACCTTTGCTGTGGCAGCAAAACCTGGACGTTTGTCTTTTTACCACCGGAGGGCGCCGAAAGTGAAAAAAGGCGCTTTTGAGGATAGAGTCCGCAGGAAAGCAGAGAGGGCCAAATTGTCTGGGGCATTTGAAAGGGTTCCAGGAGGCAGTGAGAACCAGCATTACTTTTCCCCGCTGGCACCTTTGCTGTGGCAGCAAAAGCTGGACGTTTGTCTTTTTTGCTCCGGAGGCTGCCGAAAGCGAAAACAGCTGCTTTTGAGGATGGAGTCCGCAGGAAAGCAGAGAGGGCCAAATTGTCTGTGGCATTTGAAAGAGTTCCAGGAGGCAGTGAGAACCAGCATTACTTTTCCCCGCTGGCACCTTTGCTGTGGCAGCAAAAGCTGGACGTTTGTCTTTTTTGCTCCGGAGGCTGCCGAAAGCGAAAACAGGTGCTTTTGAGGATGGAGTCCGCAGGAAAGCAGAGAGGGCCAAATTGTCTGGGGCATTTGAAGAGGTTCCAGGAGGCAGTGAGAACCAGCATTACTTTTCCCCGCTGGCACCTTTGCTGTGGCAGCAAAAGCTGGACGTTTGTCTTTTTTGCTCCGGAGGCTGCCGAAAGCGAAAACAGGTGCTTTTGAGGATGGAGTCCGCAGGAAAGCAGAGAGAGCCAAATTGTCTGGGGCATTTGAAGGAGTTCCAGGAGGCAGTGAGAACCAGCATTACTTTTCCCCGCTGGCACCTTTGCTGTGGCAGCAAAAGCTGGACGTTTGTCTTTTTTGCTCCGGAGGCTGCCGAAAGCGAAAACAGGTGCTTTTGAGGATGGAGTCCGCAGGAAAGCAGAGAGGGCCAAATTGTCTGTGGCATTTGAAAGGGTTCCAGGAGGCAGTGAGAACCAGCATTACTTTTCCCCGCTGGCACCTTTGCTGTGGCAGCAAAAGCTGGACGTTTGTCTTTTTTGCTCCGGAGGCTGCCGAAAGCGAAAACAGGTGCTTTTGAGGATGGAGTCCGCAGGAAAGCAGAGAGGGCCAAATTGTCTGGGGCATTTGAAGAGGTTCCAGGAGGCAGTGAGAACCAGCATTACTTTTCCCCGCTGGCACCTTTGCTGTGGCAGCAAAAGCTGGACGTTTGTCTTTTTTGCTCCGGACGCTGCCGAAAGCGAAAACAGGTGCTTTTGAGGATGGAGTCCGCAGGAAAGCAGAGAGGGCCAAATTGTCTGTGGCATTTGAAAGGGTTCCAGGAGGCAGTGAGAACCAGCATTACTTTTCCCCGCTGGCACCTTTGCTGTGGCAGCAAAAGCTGGACGTTTGTCTTTTTTGCTCCGGAGGCTGCCGAAAGCGAAAACAGGTGCTTTTGAGGATGGAGTCCACAGGAAAGCAGAGAGGGCCAAATTGTCTGTGGCATTTGAAAGGGTTCCAGGAGGCAGTGAGAACCAGCATTACTTTTCCCCGCTGGCACCTTTGCTGTGGCAGCAAAAGCTGGACGTTTGTCTTTTTTGCTCCGGAGGCTGCCGAAAGCGAAAACAGGTGCTTTTGAGGATGGAGTCCGCAGGAAAGCAGAGAGGGCCAAATTGTCTGTGGCATTTGAAAGGGTTCCAGGAGGCAGTGAGAACCAGCATTACTTTTCCCCGCTGGCACCTTTGCTGTGGCAGCAAAAGCTGGACGTTTGTCTTTTTTGCTCCGGAGGCTGCCGAAAGCGAAAACAGGTGCTTTTGAGGATGGAGTCCGCAGGAAAGCAGAGAGGGCCAAATTGTCTGTGGCATTTGAAAGGGTTCCAGGAGGCAGTGAGAACCAGCATTACTTTTCCCCGCTGGCACCTTTGCTGTGGCAGCAAAAGCTGGACGTTTGTCTTTTTTGCTCCGGAGGCTGCCGAAAGCGAAAACAGGTGCTTTTGAGGATGGAGTCCGCAGGAAAGCAGAGAGGGCCAAATTGTCTGTGGCATTTGAAAGGGTTCCAGGAGGCAGTGAGAACCAGCATTACTTTTCCCCGCTGGCACCTTTGCTGTGGCAGCAAAAGCTGGACGTTTGTCTTTTTTGCTCCGGAGGTTGCCGAAAGCGAAAAAAGGTGCTTTTGAGGATGGAGTCCGCAGGAAAGCAGAGAGGGCCAAATTGTCTGTGGCATTTGAAAGGGTTCCAGGAGGCAGTGAGAACCAGCATTACTTTTCCCCGTTGGCACCTTTGCTGTGGCAGCAAAAGCTGGACGTTTGTCTTTTTTGCTCCGGAGGCTGCCGAAAGCGAAAACAGGTGCTTTTGAGGATGGAGTCCGCAGGAAAGCAGAGAGGGCCAAATTGTCTGTGGCATTTGAAAGGGTTCCAGGAGGCAGTGAGAACCAGCATTACTTTTCCCCGCTGGCACCTTTGCTGTGACAGCAAAAGCTGGACGTTTGTCTTTTTTGCTCCGGAGGCTGCCGAAAGCGAAAACAGGTGCTTTTGAGGATAGAGTCCGTAGGAAAGCAGAGAGGGCCAAATTGTCTGGGGCATTTGAAAGGGTTCCAGGAGGCAGTGAGAACCAGCATTACTTTTCCCCGCTGGCACCTTTGCTGTGGCAGCAAAGGCTGGACGTTTGTCTTTTTTGCTCCGGAGGCTGCCGAAAGCGAAAACAGGTGCTTTTGAGGATGGAGTCCGCAGGAAAGCAGAGAGGGCCAAATTGTCTGTGGCATTTGAAAGAGTTCCAGGAGGCAGTGAGAACCAGCATCACTTTTCCACGCTGGCACCTTTGCTGTGGCAGCAAAAGCTGGACGTTTGTCTTTTTACCACCGGAGTGCGCCGAAAGTGAAAAAAGGCGCTTTTGAGGATAGAGTCCGCAGGAAAGCAGAGAGGGCTTAATTGTCTGGGGCATTTGAACAGGTTCCAGGAGGCAGTGAGAACCAGCATTACTTTTCCCCGCTGGCACCTTTGCTGTGGCAGCAAAAGCTGGACGTTTGTCTTTTTTGCTCCGGAGGCTGCCGAAAGCGAAAACAGGTGCTTTTGAGGATGGAGTCCACAGGAAAGCAGAGAGGGCCAAATTGTCTGTGGCATTTGAAAGGGTTCCAGGAGGCAGTGAGAACCAGCATCACTTTTCCCCGCTGGCACCTTTGCTGTGGCAGCAAAAGCTGGACGTTTGTCTTTTTTGCTCCGGAGGCTGCCGAAAGCGAAAATAGGTGCTTTTGAGGATGGAGTCCGCAGGAAAGCAGAGAGGGCCAAATTGTCTGTGGCATTTGAAAGAGTTCCAGGAGGCAGTGAGAACCAGCATTACTTTTCCCCGCTGGCACCTTTGCTGTGGCAGCAAAAGCTGGACGTTTGTCTTTTTACCACCGGAGGGCGCCGAAAGTGAAAAAAGGCGCTTTTGAGGATAGAGTCCGCAGGAAAGCAGAGAGGGCTTAATTGTCTGGGGCATTTGAAAGGGTTCCAGGAGGCAGTGAGAACCAGCATTACTTTTCCCCGCTGGCACCTTTGCTGTGGCAGCAAAAGCTGGACGTTTGTCTTTTTTGCTCCGGAGGCTGCCGAAAGCGAAAACAGGTGCTTTTGAGGATGGAGTCCGCAGGAAAGCAGAGAGGGCCAAATTGTCTGGGGCATTTGAACAGGTTCCAGGAGGCAGTGAGAACCAGCATTACTTTTCCCCGCTGGCACCTTTGCTGTGGCAGCAAAAGCTGGACGTTTGTCTTTTTTGCTCCGGAGGTTGCCGAAAGCGAAAACAGGTGCTTTTGAGGATGGAGTCCGCAGGAAAGCAGAGAGGGCCAAATTGTCTGTGGCATTTGAAAGAGTTCCAGGAGGCAGTGAGAACCAGCATTACTTTTCCCTGCTGGCACCTTTGCTGTGGCAGCAAAAGCTGGACGTTTGTCTTTTTTGCTCCGGAGGGCGCCGAAAGCAAAAATAGGTGCTTTTGAGGATGGAGTCCGCAGGAAAGCAGAGAGGGCCAAATTGTCTGTGGCATTTGAAAGGGTTCCAGGAGGCAGTGAGAACCAGCATTACTTTTCCCCGCTGGCACCTTTGCTGTGGCAGCAAAAGCTGGACGTTTGTCTTTTTTGCTCCGGAGGTTGCCGAAAGCGAAAACAGGTGCTTTTGAGGATGGAGTCCGCAGGAAAGCAGAGAGGGCCAAATTGTCTGGGGCATTTGAAGAGGTTCCAGGAGGCAGTGAGAACCAGCATTACTTTTCCCCGCTGGCACCTTTGCTGTGGCAGCAAAAGCTGGACGTTTGTCTTTTTTGCTCCGGAGGCTGCCGAAAGCGAAAACAGGTGCTTTTGAGGATGGAGTCCGCAGGAAAGCAGAGAGGGCCAAATTCTCTGGGGCATTTGAAGAGGTTCCAGGAGGCAGTGAGAACCAGCATTACTTTTCCCCGCTGGCACCTTTGCTGTGGCAGCAAAAGCTGGACGTTTGTCTTTTTTGCTCCGGAGGCTGCCGAAAGCGAAAACAGGTGCTTTTGAGGATGGAGTCCGCAGGAAAGCAGAGAGGGCCAAATTGTCTGTGGCATTTGAAAGAGTTCCAGGAGGCAGTGAGAACCAGCATTACTTTTCCCTGCTGGCACCTTTGCTGTGGCAGCAAAAGCTGGACGTTTGTCTTTTTTGCTCCGGAGGGCGCCGAAAGCAAAAATAGGTGCTTTTGAGGATGGAGTCCGCAGGAAAGCAGAGAGGGCCAAATTGTCTGGGGCATTTGAAAGGGTTCCAGGAGGCAGTGAGAACCAGCATTACTTTTCCCCGCTGGCACCTTTGCTGTGGCAGCAAAAGCTGGACGTTTGTCTTTTTACCACCGGAGGGCGCCGAAAGTGAAAAAAGGCGCTTTTGAGGATAGAGTCCGCAGGAAAGCAGAGAGGGCTTAATTGTCTGGGGCATTTGAAAGGGTTCCAGGAGGCAGTGAGAACCAGCATTACTTTTCCCCGCTGGCACCTTTGCTGTGGCAGCAAAAGCTGGACGTTTGTCTTTTTTGCTCCGGAGGCTGCCGAAAGCGAAAACAGGTGCTTTTGAGGATGGAGTCCGCAGGAAAGCAGAGAGGGCCAAATTGTCTGGGGCATTTGAAGAGGTTCCAGGAGGCAGTGAGAACCAGCATTACTTTTCCCCGCTGGCACCTTTGCTGTGGCAGCAAAAGCTGGACGTTTGTCTTTTTTGCTCCGGAGGTTGCCGAAAGCGAAAACAGGTGCTTTTGAGGATGGAGTCCGCAGGAAAGCAGAGAGGGCCAAATTGTCTGTGGCATTTGAAAGAGTTCCAGGAGGCAGTGAGAACCAGCATTACTTTTCCCCGCTGGCACCTTTGCTGTGGCAGCAAAAGCTGGACGTTTGTCTTTTTTGCTCCGGAGGGCGCCGAAAGCAAAAATAGGTGCTTTTGAGGATGGAGTCCGCAGGAAAGCAGAGAGGGCCAAATTGTCTGTGGCATTTGAAAGGGTTCCAGGAGGCAGTGAGAACCAGCATTACTTTTCCCCGCTGGCACCTTTGCTGTGGCAGCAAAAGCTGGACGTTTGTCTTTTTTGCTCCGGAGGTTGCCGAAAGCGAAAACAGGTGCTTTTGAGGATGGAGTCCGCAGGAAAGCAGAGAGGGCCAAATTGTCTGTGGCATTTGAAGAGGTTCCAGGAGGCAGTGAGAACCAGCATTACTTTTCCCCGCTAGCACTTTTGCTGTGGCAGCAAAAGCTGGACGTTTGTCTTTTTTGCTCCGGAGGCTGCCGAAAGCGAAAACAGGTGCTTTTGAGGATGGAGTCCGCAGGAAAGCAGAGAGGGCCAAATTGTCTGTGGCATTTGAAAGGGTTCCAGGAGGCAGTGAGGACCAGCATCACTTTTCCCTGCTGGCACCTTTGCTGTGGCAGCAAAAGCTGGACGTTTGTCTTTTTGCTCCGGAGGTTGCCAAAAGCGAAAACAGGTGCTTTTGAGGATGGAGTCCGCAGGAAAGCAGAGAGGGCCAAATTGTCTGGGGCATTTGAAGAGGTTCCAGGAGGCAGTGAGAACCAGCATTACTTTTCCTCGCTGGCACCTTTGCTGTGGCAGCAAAAGCTGGACGTTTGTCTTTTTTGCTCCGGAGGCTGCCGAAAGCGAAAACAGGTGCTTTTGAGGATGGAGTCCGCAGGAAAGCAGAGAGGGCCAAATTGTCTGTGGCATTTGAAAGAGTTCCAGGAGGCAGTGAGAACCAGCATTACTTTTCCCTGCTGGCACCTTTGCTGTGGCTGCAAAAGCTGGACGTTTGTCTTTTTTGCTCCGGAGGGCGCCGAAAGCAAAAATAGGTGCTTTTGAGGATGGAGTCCGCAGGAAAGCAGAGAGGGCCAAATTGTCTGTGGCATTTGAAAGGGTTCCAGGAGGCAGTGAGAACCAGCATTACTTTTCCCCGCTGGCACCTTTGCTGTGGCAGCAAAAGCTGGACGTTTGTCTTTTTTGCTCCGGAGGTTGCCGAAAGCGAAAACAGGTGCTTTTGAGGATGGAGTCCGCAGGAAAGCAGAGAGGGCCAAATTGTCTGGGGCATTTGAAGAGGTTCCAGGAGGCAGTGAGAACCAGCATTACTTTTCCCCGCTGGCACCTTTGCTGTGGCAGCAAAAGCTGGACGTTTGTCTTTTTTGCTCCGGAGGCTGCCGAAAGCGAAAACAGGTGCTTTTGAGGATGGAGTCCGCAGGAAAGCAGAGAGGGCCAAATTGTCTGGGGCATTTGAACAGGTTCCAGGAGGCAGTGAGAACCAGCATTACTTTTCCCCGCTGGCACCTTTGCTGTGGCAGCAAAAGCTGGACGTTTGTCTTTTTTGCTCCGGAGGCTGCCGAAAGCGAAAACAGGTGCTTTTGAGGATGGAGTCCGCAGGAAAGCAGAGAGGGCCAAATTGTCTGGGGCATTTGAAGAGGTTCCAGGAGGCAGTGAGAACCAGCATTACTTTTCCCCGCTGGCACCTTTGCTGTGGCAGCAAAAGCTGGACGTTTGTCTTTTTTGCTCCGGAGGCTGCCGAAAGCGAAAACAGGTGCTTTTGAGGATGGAGTCCGCAGGAAAGCAGAGAGGGCCAAATTCTCTGGGGCATTTGAAGAGGTTCCAGGAGGCAGTGAGAACCAGCATTACTTTTCCCCGCTGGCACCTTTGCTGTGGCAGCAAAAGCTGGACGTTTGTCTTTTTTGCTCCGGAGGCTGCCGAAAGCGAAAACAGGTGCTTTTGAGGATGGAGTCCGCAGGAAAGCAGAGAGGGCCAAATTGTCTGTGGCATTTGAAAGAGTTCCAGGAGGCAGTGAGAACCAGCATTACTTTTCCCTGCTGGCACCTTTGCTGTGGCAGCAAAAGCTGGACGTTTGTCTTTTTTGCTCCGGAGGGCGCCGAAAGCAAAAATAGGTGCTTTTGAGGATGGAGTCCGCAGGAAAGCAGAGAGGGCCAAATTGTCTGGGGCATTTGAAAGGGTTCCAGGAGGCAGTGAGAACCAGCATTACTTTTCCCCGCTGGCACCTTTGCTGTGGCAGCAAAAGCTGGACGTTTGTCTTTTTACCACCGGAGGGCGCCGAAAGTGAAAAAAGGCGCTTTTGAGGATAGAGTCCGCAGGAAAGCAGAGAGGGCTTAATTGTCTGGGGCATTTGAAAGGGTTCCAGGAGGCAGTGAGAACCAGCATTACTTTTCCCCGCTGGCACCTTTGCTGTGGCAGCAAAAGCTGGACGTTTGTCTTTTTTGCTCCGGAGGCTGCCGAAAGCGAAAACAGGTGCTTTTGAGGATGGAGTCCGCAGGAAAGCAGAGAGGGCCAAATTGTCTGGGGCATTTGAAGAGGTTCCAGGAGGCAGTGAGAACCAGCATTACTTTTCCCCGCTGGCACCTTTGCTGTGGCAGCAAAAGCTGGACGTTTGTCTTTTTTGCTCCGGAGGTTGCCGAAAGCGAAAACAGGTGCTTTTGAGGATGGAGTCCGCAGGAAAGCAGAGAGGGCCAAATTGTCTGTGGCATTTGAAAGAGTTCCAGGAGGCAGTGAGAACCAGCATTACTTTTCCCCGCTGGCACCTTTGCTGTGGCAGCAAAAGCTGGACGTTTGTCTTTTTTGCTCCGGAGGGCGCCGAAAGCAAAAATAGGTGCTTTTGAGGATGGAGTCCGCAGGAAAGCAGAGAGGGCCAAATTGTCTGTGGCATTTGAAAGGGTTCCAGGAGGCAGTGAGAACCAGCATTACTTTTCCCCGCTGGCACCTTTGCTGTGGCAGCAAAAGCTGGACGTTTGTCTTTTTTGCTCCGGAGGTTGCCGAAAGCGAAAACAGGTGCTTTTGAGGATGGAGTCCGCAGGAAAGCAGAGAGGGCCAAATTGTCTGTGGCATTTGAAGAGGTTCCAGGAGGCAGTGAGAACCAGCATTACTTTTCCCCGCTAGCACTTTTGCTGTGGCAGCAAAAGCTGGACGTTTGTCTTTTTTGCTCCGGAGGCTGCCGAAAGCGAAAACAGGTGCTTTTGAGGATGGAGTCCGCAGGAAAGCAGAGAGGGCCAAATTGTCTGGGGCATTTGAAAGGGTTCCAGGAGGCAGTGAGGACCAGCATCACTTTTCCCTGCTGGCACCTTTGCTGTGGCAGCAAAAGCTGGACGTTTGTCTTTTTGCTCCGGAGGTTGCCAAAAGCGAAAACAGGTGCTTTTGAGGATGGAGTCCGCAGGAAAGCAGAGAGGGCCAAATTGTCTGGGGCATTTGAAGAGGTTCCAGGAGGCAGTGAGAACCAGCATTACTTTTCCTCGCTGGCACCTTTGCTGTGGCAGCAAAAGCTGGACGTTTGTCTTTTTTGCTCCGGAGGCTGCCGAAAGCGAAAACAGGTGCTTTTGAGGATGGAGTCCGCAGGAAAGCAGAGAGGGCCAAATTGTCTGTGGCATTTGAAAGAGTTCCAGGAGGCAGTGAGAACCAGCATTACTTTTCCCTGCTGGCACCTTTGCTGTGGCTGCAAAAGCTGGACGTTTGTCTTTTTTGCTCCGGAGGGCGCCGAAAGCAAAAATAGGTGCTTTTGAGGATGG
This sequence comes from Vanellus vanellus, assembly GCF_965231255.1. NCBI lineage: Eukaryota > Metazoa > Chordata > Aves > Charadriiformes > Charadriidae > Vanellus > Vanellus vanellus. The sequence goes on along the minus strand of NW_028128783.1, from coordinate 3,547 downwards.
AGTCCGCAGGAAAGCAGAGAGGGCCAAATTGTCTGTGGCATTTGAAAGGGTTCCAGGAGGCAGTGAGAACCAGCATTACTTTTCCCCGCTGGCACCTTTGCTGTGGCAGCAAAAGCTGGACGTTTGTCTTTTTTGCTCCGGAGGTTGCCGAAAGCGAAAACAGGTGCTTTTGAGGATGGAGTCCGCAGGAAAGCAGAGAGGGCCAAATTGTCTGGGGCATTTGAAGAGGTTCCAGGAGGCAGTGAGAACCAGCATTACTTTTCCCCGCTGGCACCTTTGCTGTGGCAGCAAAAGCTGGACGTTTGTCTTTTTTGCTCCGGAGGCTGCCGAAAGCGAAAACAGGTGCTTTTGAGGATGGAGTCCGCAGGAAAGCAGAGAGGGCCAAATTGTCTGGGGCATTTGAACAGGTTCCAGGAGGCAGTGAGAACCAGCATTACTTTTCCCCGCTGGCACCTTTGCTGTGGCAGCAAAAGCTGGACGTTTGTCTTTTTTGCTCCGGAGGCTGCCGAAAGCGAAAACAGGTGCTTTTGAGGATGGAGTCCGCAGGAAAGCAGAGAGGGCCAAATTGTCTGTGGCATTTGAAAGGGTTCCAGGAGGCAGTGAGAACCAGCATTACTTTTCCCCGCTGGCACCTTTGCTGTGGCAGCAAAAGCTGGACGTTTGTCTTTTTTGCTGCGGACGTTGCCGAAAGCGAAAACAGGTGCTTTTGAGGATGGAGTCCGCAGGAAAGCAGAGAGGGCCAAATTGTCTGGGGCATTTGAAAGGGTTCCAGGAGGCAGTGAGAACCAGCATTACTTTTCCCCGCTGGCACCTTTGTTGTGGCAGCAAAAGCTGGACGTTTGTCTTTTTTGCTCCGGAGGCTGCCGAAAGCGAAAACAGGTGCTTTTGAGGATAGACTTTTCAGGAAAGCAGAGAGGGCCAAATTGTCTGGGGCATTTGAAAGGGTTCCAGGAGGCAGTGAGAACCAGCATTACTTTTCCCCGCTGGCACCTTTGCTGTGGCAGCAAAAGCTGGACGTTTGTCTTTTTTGCTCCGGAGGCTGCCGAAAGCGAAAACAGGTGCTTTTGAGGATGGAGTCCGCAGGAAAGCAGAGAGGGCCAAATTGTCTGTGGCATTTGAAAGAGTTCCAGGAGGCAGTGAGAACCAGCATTACTTTTCCCCGCTGGCACCTTTGCTGTGGCAGCAAAAGCTGGACGTTTGTCTTTTTTGCTCATGAGGTTGCCGAAAGCGAAAACAGGTGCTTTTGAGGATGGAGTCCGCAGGAAAGCAGAGAGGGCCAAATTGTCTGGGGCATTTGAAGAGGTTCCAGGAGGCAGTGAGAACCAGCATTACTTTTCCCCGCTGGCACCTTTGCTGTGGCAGCAAAAGCTGGACGTTTGTCTTTTTTGCTCCGGAGGCTGCCGAAAGCGAAAACAGGTGCTTTTGAGGATGGAGTCCGCAGGAAAGCAGAGAGAGCCAAATTGTCTGGGGCATTTGAAGGAGTTCCAGGAGGCAGTGAGAACCAGCATTACTTTTCCCCGCTGGCACCTTTGCTGTGGCAGCAAAAGCTGGACGTTTGTCTTTTTTGCTCCGGAGGCTGCCGAAAGCGAAAACAGGTGCTTTTGAGGATGGAGTCCGCAGGAAAGCAGAGAGGGCCAAATTGTCTGTGGCATTTGAAAGGGTTCCAGGAGGCAGTGAGAACCAGCATTACTTTTCCCCGCTGGCACCTTTGCTGTGGCAGCAAAAGCTGGACGTTTGTCTTTTTTGCTCCGGAGGCTACCGAAAGCGAAAACAGGTGCTTTTGAGGATGGAGTCCGCAGGAAAGCAGAGAGGGCCAAATTGTCTGTGGCATTTGAAAGGGTTCCAGGAGGCAGTGAGAACCAGCATTACTTTTCCCCGCTGGCACCTTTGCTGTGGCAGCAAAAGCTGGACGTTTGTCTTTTTTGCTCCGGAGGCTGCCGAAAGCGAAAACAGGTGCTTTTGAGGATGGAGTCCGCAGGAAAGCAGAGAGGGCCAAATTGTCTGTGGCATTTGAAAGGGTTCCAGGAGGCAGTGAGAACCAGCATTACTTTTCCCCGCTGGCACCTTTGCTGTGGCAGCAAAAGCTGGACGTTTGTCTTTTTTGCTCCGGAGGCTGCCGAAAGCGAAAACAGGTGCTTTTGAGGATGGAGTCCGCAGGAAAGCAGAGAGGGCCAAATTGTCTGTGGCATTTGAAAGAGTTCCAGGAGGCAGTGAGAACCAGCATTACTTTTCCCCGCTGGCACCTTTGCTGTGGCAGCAAAAGCTGGACGTTTGTCTTTTTTGCTCCGGAGGCTGCCGAAAGCGAAAACAGGTGCTTTTGAGGATGGAGTCCGCAGGAAAGCAGAGAGGGCCAAATTGTCTGTGGCATTTGAAAGAGTTCCAGGAGGCAGTGAGAACCAGCATTACTTTTCCCCGCTGGCACCTTTGCTGTGGCAGCAAAAGCTGGACGTTTGTCTTTTTTGCTCCGGAGGCTGCCGAAAGCGAAAACAGGTGCTTTTGAGGATGGAGTCCGCAGGAAAGCAGAGAGGGCCAAATTGTCTGTGGCATTTGAAAGGGTTCCAGGAGGCAGTGAGAACCAGCATTACTTTTCCCCGCTGGCACCTTTGCTGTGGCAGCAAAAGCTGGACGTTTGTCTTTTTTGCTCCGGAGGTTGCCGAAAGCGAAAACAGGTGCTTTTGAGGATGGAGTCCGCAGGAAAGCAGAGAGGGCCAAATTGTCTGTGGCATTTGAAAGGGTTCCAGGAGGCAGTGAGAACCAGCATTACTTTTCCCCGTTGGCACCTTTGCTGTGGCAGCAAAAGCTGGACGTTTGTCTTTTTTGCTCCGGAGGCTGCCGAAAGCGAAAACAGGTGCTTTTGAGGATGGAGTCCGCAGGAAAGCAGAGAGGGCCAAATTGTCTGTGGCATTTGAAAGGGTTCCAGGAGGCAGTGAGAACCAGCATTACTTTTCCCCTCTGGCACCTTTGCTGTGGCAGCAAAAGCTGGACGTTTGTCTTTTTTGCTCCGGAGGCTGCCGAAAGCGAAAACAGGTGCTTTTGAGGATGGAGTCCGCAGGAAAGCAGAGAGGGCCAAATTGTCTGTGGCATTTGAAAGGGTTCCAGGAGGCAGTGAGAACCAGCATTACTTTTCCCCGCTGGCACCTTTGCTGTGGCAGCAAAAGCTGGACGTTTGTCTTTTTTGCTCCGGAGGCTGCCGAAAGCGAAAACAGGTGCTTTTGAGGATGGAGTCCGCAGGAAAGCAGAGAGGGCCAAATTGTCTGTGGCATTTGAAAGGGTTCAAGGAGGTAGTGAGAACCAGCATTACTATTCCCCGCTGGCACCTTTGCTGTGGCAGCAAAAGCTGGACGTTTGTCTTTTTTGCTCCGGAGGCTGCCGAAAGCGAAAACAGGTGCTTTTGAGGATAGAGTCCGCAGGAAAGCAGAGAGGGCCAAATTGTCTGGGGCATTTGAAAGGGTTCCAGGAGGCAGTGAGAACCAGCATTACTTTTCCCCGCTGGCACCTTTGCTGTGGCAGCAAAGGCTGGACGTTTGTCTTTTTTGCTCCGGAGGCT
>NW_028128784.1:0-36950 GCF_965231255.1 Vanellus vanellus | reverse complement strand
CATCCCGCTCCTCTTCCCATCCTCCCCCTCCCCCTCTTTCCCATCCCCCTCCCCCCTTTCCCCTCCCCCCCTTTCCCATCCCCCTTCCTCCTTCCCCTCCCCCCTTTCCCGTCCTCCCCATCCCCCCTTTTCCTTCCCCTCCCCCCTTTCCCCTCCCCCCCTTCCCCTCCCCCCTTTCCCCCTCCCCCCTTTCCCTCCCCCCTTTTCCCCCTCCCCCCTTTTCCCCTCCCCCCTTTTCCCTCCCCCTTTCTCCCCCTTTTCCCATCCCCCTTCCTCCTTCCCCTCCCCCCTTTTCCCCTCCCCCCTTTTCCCCTCCCCCCTTTTCCCCTCCCCCTTTTCCCCTCCCCCCTTCCCCATCCCCCTTTTCCCCTCCCCCCTTTTCCCCTCCCCCTTTTCCCATCCCCCCCTCCCCCTTTCCCCTCCCCCCCTTTTCCCGTCCTCCCTTCCCCCATTCCCTCTCCCCTTCCCCCCTCCTCCCCACTCCCATTTCCCTCCTCTCCCCCACCCCGACCCCCCCCCCACCCCCCACCCCCCACCCCCCCTTCCCGTGGGTCACCCGGGGCCGGAAGTCACCCCCGTGGCCATCTCCCCACAGCTCCCGCCCCTCCGGCATGAAGGTCCCGCTCCTCCTGCTCCTGCCGCTGGTGGCCACAGGTAGGAGAGGGCCTGGGGGGTCCCGTCTCCCCCGCGGGACCCACACGTCCCCCCGCGGGACCCACACGTCCACCCACGGGACCCACACATCTGCCCCAGAAGGTCCTGTGTTCACCCCACAGGTCCCATCTCCAACAATGAGACCCTCACGCCCACCTTAGATGCCCCATGTCCACCCACGGGACCCACATGTCCACCCACGGGACCCACACGTCCCCCCGCGGGACCCACACGTCCACCCATGGACCCACACGTCTGCCCCAGAAGGTCCTGTGTTCACCCCACAGGTCCCCATCTCCAACCATGAGACCCTCACGCCCACCTTAGATGCCCCATGTCCACCCACGGGACCCACATGTCCACCCACGGGACCCACACGTCCCCCCGCGGGACCCACACGTCCACCCATGGGACCCACACGTCTGCCCCAGAAGGTCCTGTGTTCACCCCACAGGTCCCATCTCCAACCATGAGACCCTCACGCCCACCTTAGATGCCCCATGTCCACCCACGGGACCCACATTTCCACCCACGGGACCCACATGTCTGCCCTAGAGGGTCCTGGTCCATCTTGGATCCCCACAACCAGCTGTGGGACCCCAATCTCTTCTCCAAGGGGTCTCGTACCTTCCCCAGGGGGCCTCTTTCCACCAATGGGACCCCCATGTCCACCTTTGATGCCCCACATCCACCTCTGGGACCCCCATGTCCACCTTGGATGCCCCACATCTACCTCTGGGACCTCTCCGTCCTCCCCATGGGCCCCACATCTGCCCTCGGTGCCCCACATCTGCCCTCGGTGCCCCATGTCCACCTGTAGGACCCCCACGTCTACTGCGGGTGTCACTTGTAGGACCCCCCCACACACACACATCCTTCTGCGGTGCCCCTGTGTCCACCCCACAGGTACCGCATGTGGGGCCACCAAGTCCACCTTGGGGACCCTCGGCTGTGGTGGCTCTTCCCCCAACCACCCACATCTACTCGTGGGACCGCCCCACATCCACCTTAGGTGGTCCCCAACCGTACGTCTACCCCAGAGGACCTCACGCCCACCCCACGGGTGAGACCCACTCCCCCCCCCCCCTCCCCATGTCTTCTCCAGGGGCCACCCATCCACCCGCCTCCTCCGTGGCTGCCCCAAGGACCCCATGGGACACCTCACCATTCACCCCAGCGCCCCCCATCTGCCCCAGGTGCCCCCTGTCCACCCCACGCGTCTCCTGGTGGTCTCTCCCACGCTGGACTGGCATCTTCCACCACCATTTCAACCCCCTTGTCCAGAACTTGGGGTGACAACCCGCTAGGGGTGACCGCGTCACACCAGAAGGTCCTGCCCCCCACCTTTGTGTCGTCGTCCGTCCCCCCCACCCCCCCGGTGCCATGTCCCTTTGGTCCCCACAGCTTCGAGGAACGTCCTGTGGGTGATCGAGGGGACCTCCTGCGACCTGCCCTGGCAGGCCGCCCTCTTCAAAGGCGAGAGGTTCATCTGCGGGGGGACGCTGGTGGACAAGAACTGGGTGTTGACGGCCGCCCATTGCCACGTCCCGGGGTAAGAGGTCGCGGGTGTCCCCGGTGGGTTTGGGTGTCGATGGGTCGAGGTCGAACGGGGTCTTCCAACTAAGAATCACCCCCCCGGGTGGCACCTGGGGTCCTCCTTTCCAACCCAGCGGGATGGGAGGGGTGGTGGCATCTCAGGGGGCTTCACCCCGTCCCTTTCCCGCCTGTGTAGAACCTCAACTCTGCCCTTTTTTTTTTTTTTTGGGGGGGGGGAGGGGAAGTCACAACCTTAATTCTGCCCCGTTTGGGTTTTTTTGCTTCTTCTGCTCTTCTCACCACCTTCTGGGACCGCGGCTCTGACTCTGCCCCCACCCCCACCCCCCACCCCGGGCTTTGCGTGGGTCTCCGTGGTCCCCCCTGTCCAACGTGGACACCCCACCCCCACCACCCCCCCACCCCCCCGATCCCACCAACCCGCCTTGTCTTTGGTTCCATCAGCTTCATCAACGTGCGGTTGGGGGGGCGGAGCCACAAAGATTCGGGTAACACCGAGCAACGGCGCCGTTCGGCCAAGGTCTTCAAGTACCCGCAGTACAACGAGACCAACAAAGATGGCGACCTCATGCTCATCAAGTTGTTCCTCCCCGTCCACGTCAACAAACAGGTGAAGCCGCTGCCGTTGGCTTCTCGCTGCCCCGTACCCGGCAAGACCTGCCAGATCTCGGGTTGGGGGTCCACCACCAGCCCTGAAGGTACGAAGCCCCGAGGAACCCCCCCATCCGGGGTGGGATTAAGAACTTCTAGATGCGTGTCTTCTCCTCAAGTCACCCAGGCGTCCTTCCCCTCCCCCCCGCCCCCGCCCCCGCCTCCCGAAACCTCCCTCTCCCAATCCCTTTGGTCCCCTTCTAACAAGGGTTAAGGTCCCCGAGGGAACCCGACGTCTGGGTGACCCGATCAAGTCACCAGAAGGTCTTGGAGCTCCTGTTTGGTGCCACCAAGAGGAAGAGGAGGGTTGAGTTCCGGGGCAAAAAGAGGGACAAGAGGTCCAAACTGGGTTGGGGTTGCATCACTTGGTCTGTCACCCCCTACCACCACCACCACCAAACCCCCCACCCCCCCACCCTCAAGGTGACCTCGTTGCCTTCCGTTGCCCACAGTCAACTTCCCCGAGGACCTCCACTGCACCAAAGTCACCATCGTCTCGGAAGAGCAGTGCCGCCGGATCTACCCCAATTCCATCACCCCCAACATGGTGTGCGCGGGGGAGTCCCGCAGTCGGGCTGACTCCTGCCAGGTGGGTGGAAGGTCCTGTCCAGCACCGGTGGTGGTGGTGGTGGTGGTCGTGGATCGTGGTCGTGGTCGTGGACCATGAGGTGCCACCAGGGAAGGGTTGGTTTTGGGGGGAGGGGGGCGGAGAAGGAACCGGCAGCACCTAACGGAGCTTTGGGGGCGCAAAGTGGGAGGTGAGAGGGTGTCACTCGGGGGGGTGGGGAGGAGACCATCTCGGTGCCTCCATCTCCATGGGTCAACGTAGGATTGGGGGAGAACGTCCCATCCCAGAGGGGAAAAACTTCCCCGGTGACTCAGCGGGAGCGGAAGGGGCCAAATTTTCCCCACCTGGAGGAAATCTGGAGGTTCTTTCACCTCTTCCCCACCCCCCCCCCAACCCCGATGAGGACCATCCACCCCGAGAACGAGAAGAACTCCCCCTCTTGGAGACCTTGGGGGGATTTTGGGGGGGGGGGGGGGGGGGGAGATATCGGACTAACCCTGAAACCGCCCCAGATTTGAGGTGGGGGGATCCTTTGGGGGAGGTGGTCCCTGAGTCTCATGTCCCCCCTCCCCCCCATCTCCCCCCCCCCCCCCCCCTTCTTACCTCCTCAGGGTGACTCCGGGGGACCTCTCATGTGCGACGGGCGACTCCAAGGTATCGTCTCTTGGGGTCCGGGCATCTGCGGGGACCCCAAAAAACCCGGAGTCTACGTCAACCTCTGCAAATACACCTGGTGGCTTCAGGACACCATGAGAAGGAACTGAACCCCCGTCCCCCCAACCCCCTCCCCAGCCCCACACATCCCTCCCCACCCCACATGGCCACAGGATGGACCCCCACAACTCCCTCCTCCTCCTCTTCCTCCTCCTCCCCGATGAAGGTTCCCCAGAGCCGGCCGGTCCGAGCACTGGGGCACGTGCCCTGGGAGGAGGGGGGGGGGGTGTGTGGGGGGGGGGGGGGTAGATTGGGGGGGGATTGGGGGGGGATGGGAGGGGGCAGGAGTTGGCCGTGGGACCCCTTGGAGATGTCGCCGAATAAAGTTTTTTTGACGTGGCTTTGCACCATGTCATCAGTGGGCGGAGCGCGACTCCGGCGGGTCAAGGTTGCCCCGAGCTGCCCCACATCTCAGAGGGGCAGGAGAAGCCCCCAGCTCACCGTCTTTGGGGGAGACCTGTTGGCCCCGGCATGGGGTTGACCCAGTGACCTCACCATGGAGCAGACCCATTGACCCCACTGCAGGTAGACCTCTTGACCCCACCGTGGGGCAGATCTGATGGCCCCACCATGAGGTAGACTTGTTGACCCTACTGTAGGTAGACCTGGTGACCCCACCGTGGGGCAGATCTGATGGCCCCACCTTGGAGTAGACCACCATGGGGCAGATCTGTTGACCCCACTGCAGGTAGACCTGGTGACTCTGCCGTGGGACAGATCTGTTGACCCCACCATGAGGTAGACCTCTTGACCCCACTGCAGTAGACCTGGTGACTCCGCCATGGGGCAGATCTGATGGCCCCACCATGAGGTAGACTTGTTGACCCTACTGTAGGTAGACCTGGTGACCCCACCGTGGGGCAGATCTGTTGGCCCCACTGCAGTAGACCTGGTGACTCCGCCATGGGGCAGATCTGATGGCCCCACCTTGGGGTAGACCACCATGGGGCAGATCTGTTGACCCCACCATGAGGTAGACCTCTTGACCCCACTGCAGGTAGACCTGGTGACTCCGCCGTGGGGCAGATCTGATGGCCCCACCATGAGGTAGACCTCTTGACCCCACTGCAGGAGACCTGGTAACCCCACCGTGGGGCAGATCTGATGGTCCCACCACAGAGTAGACCCCCATGAATTAGACCTGTTGACCCCACTGCAGGTAGACCTGGTGACCCCGCCGTGGGGCAGACCTGATGGCTGCACCAGGGTCACCCAAACCTCTTTGCACCACCGTGGGTGGGGTGGGGAGGGGACAAAACCCAGTTTGGGGGGGGGTGTCCCCCCCACCCCCCAAAGCAACAAGCCCTCGCAACCCCCCCGCACCGAACCCACCTTCTCGGTGCCTCCATCTCCATGGGTCAACGTGTGACCGGTGGGGAGGACATCCCACCCCAGAGGGGAGAAACTTCCCGGTGACTCAGCGGGGGCAGAAGGGGCCGAATTTGCCCCACCTGGGGTAAATCTGGTAGTCCTTTTCGCCTCTTCCCCGGCGATGAGGACCATCCGCCCGCGAGAAGAAATCCTCCACCGGAGACCAAATTTCCCCCATTCCTGCGAATCTGTGGCCTCTATTTGGGGGGAGGGAGATTTTTTCCCCCCTCCGTGGGGGTCCCCGTGGTCCCATCTTGGTGGGAGGGGGGGGGTGGGGTGGGCATGGCATGGTGGTGGTGGGGGGGTGTGGAAGGGTTGGTGGACCTCCAAAGGCCCTGGATGTCTTTCAGCGGTGGAAGAGAGGAGACGTCGGTGAGGTCACCGCGGCACGTGTTGTCCCCCGTGGCCTCAGTGGGGCAGAGAGCGACGCCGGTCACCTTGCGTAAGGTGTCACCCCCCCCCTTCCTCCCTCCTCCACCCCACGGCGCGTTGGAGGGTGTGGACCTCGTCTGGCCGCCGTGGTGGGGAAAGAGGTTTTGGGTCAGGGCCAAATCTCCGAGGGAGGTTGGAGAAGGCGACGGCTCGCGATTGGCCAACGGTGGCCACGGGTGACATCCAGCTCTTCGCTCAGCACTTCACGGGGAGGTTCAACCATCTTTCAGGAGGTCCGGAAGGAGGTTGGGCTTGGAGGGTTCCGTGTCAGTGGCCAATCGGTCCTGGTGGGTTGCCACATTGGGCTCCGGCACAGGTAACTCCATCATCCGTGGAGGGTTGGTCAAGGTGGCTCTTGGGTTCTCATCAACGTGTCCATGGAGATCTGGTGAACGTGTCCATGGAGGTCTGGTGAACGTGTCCATGGAGGTCTGGTCAATGTGTTCATGGAGATCTGGTGAACGTGTCCATGGAGGTCTGGTCAACGTGTCCATGGAGGTCTGGTCAATGTGTTCATGGAGGTCTGGTGAACGTGTCCATGGAGGTCTGGTGAACGTGTCCATGGAGGTCTGGTCAATGTGTTCATGGAGGTCTGGTGAACGTGTCCATGGAGGTCTGGTGTTCACCAGAGTCCACGTCCATGTCCATGAAGGGTCCCTTCATGTGACCATGAAGTTCTGGTCAATGTGACCGCAGAGGTCCGGTGAACTTGTCCACGGAGGTCCGGTCAATGTGTCCATGGAGGTCTGATTGGTGTCACCATGAAGGTCTGGTCAACATGGCCACGGAATTCTGGTGAATGTGTCCGTGGAGATCTGGTCAATGTATCCATGGTGGTCTGGTGAACGTGTCCATGGAGGTCTGGTCAACGTGTCCATGGAGGTCTGGTCAATGTGTTCATGGAGGTCTGGTCAATGTGTCCATGGAGGTCTGGTCAACGTGACCACGGTGGTCTGGTGAACGTGTTCATGGAGATGTGGTCAACGTGGCCATAGAGGTCTGGTCAATGTGTTCATGGAGGTCTGGTCAATGTGTCCATGGAGGTCTGGTCAACGTGACCACGGTGGTCTGGTGAATGTGTTCACGGAGATGTGGTCAACGTGGCCATAGAGGTCTGGTCAATGTGTCTACGGAGGTCTGATCGATGTGACCACGGAGGTCTGGTGAACGTGTCCACGGAGGTCTGGTCAACATGTTCACGGAGATCTGGTGAACGTATCCATGGAGCTCTGGTCAATGCCTCTCTTGGGGTCTACTCAACATGTTTGTGAAGGTTTGGTCAACATATTTGTGGAGGTCTGGTCAGTGTGACCATGGAGGTGTGGTCAACGTGTCCATGGGGATCTACCATGAAGGTAGATGAAGTTCAGGAAGGCACAGTCAAGGTGTCTATTGGGGGTCTACCTAACGTGTCCATGGAGGTCTAAGGAGGTCCACTCCCTGCGCCCGTGGAGGGTCGGTCATCACGTTGTTGAGGTCCCCACAAGAAGGCTTTGGAGATCGGGTCAACGCAGCCCGTGGGGTCAACTCAAGATGTTCCCAGAGACCCAGATGACCCGGCCAGGTCTGGTGGGGGGGGGGGACGACAGGTCTGGGAGGTCACCATCCCCATAGCGGTGACACCGAACCCCGCCGGGAACAGCTGAATCGTGGCCGCTGCCACCGCGGCCAAGAAACCGCCACCGTTGGCGCCCGCCGCCACCTCTCCCGTGTCACCCGTCTCCCCTGAGCCACCCCCTGGTGTCACCTAGGGCATTGCCACCCCCGGGTGCTACCAACCCATGCGTCACCCAGGGCCACCACCCCCACCCCCACCACCACCACCACCACCACCACCCCCCCCCCGCCGGGTGACCCGGGGCGCTGCCACCCCCAGGTTGTTGCCACCCTCGTGTGGCAACCAGGGCCACCTACTGTGTCACCTAGGGCTCTGGTGTCACCCCGGGGGGGGGGGGGGGGGGGGGTCACCCCGGACACAGCGCTCTCAGGGCCGTGAGGACATCTGGGAGGGGACTGGGAAGGGAGATGATGGCGGTGGTGGTGGTGGTGGTGGTGGTGGTGGTGGTGGGGTGGCACATCCCCTTCCTGTCACTGTAAGCAGAGGGGAGGGGACGAGGACACCAGGAGGTCCCGGGTGGCCCTGGCTGTGGGTGGCAGGCCCAGGCTGGCTCTGCCTGGAGGCCCCCCCCCCCCCCCCCCCCCGCGGGGTAATTAGGTAAATTAGCGCTAATTACGCCCGCCCCGGCATGGCAGTTGAGGAACTGGGAGAACTGGTTTGGACCCAACCTCAGCCGCCAGCGCTGCTGTGCTGACGTCATCGCCCCCCACCCCCCCCCCCAACCACCACCACCACCACCTCTCCGTGGGGCTCCTCGGGGGTTCCTCCGTGGGTCCGTCCCCCCCCTCCATGTCCCCACTTGTGGTCCCTCATGTCCCCTCGTGGTCCCCCGTGTCCCCTCATGACCCCCCCCCCATGTCCCCTAATGTCCCCCTCATGTCCCCTCGTGTCCCCCCATGTCCCCCCCATGTCCCCTCGTGTCCCCCCATGTCCCCCCCATGTGTCCCCTCGTGTCCCCTCATGGTCCCCCATGTCCCCCCCTATGTCCCCTCATGGTCTCCTGTGTCCCCTTATGACCCCCCCCATGTCCCCTAATGTCCCCCCCATGTGTCCCCTCGTGTCCCCCCCATGTGTCCCCTCTTGTCCCCCTGATGTCCCCTCATGGTCCCCCACGTCCCCCCCATGTCCCCCCCTATGTCCCCTCATGGTCTCCCGTGTCCCCTCATGACCCCCCCCATGTTCCCTAATGTCCCCCCCATGTCCCCTCATGTCCCCCCATGTGTCCCCCCATGTGTCCCCTCGTGTCCCCTCGTGTCCCCCCCATGTGTCCCCTCGTGTCCCCTCGTGTCCCCTCATGGTCTATCGTGTCCCCCCCATGTGTCCCTGTGTCCCCTCGTGTCCCCCCATGTCCCCCCCTATGTCCCCTCATGGTCCCCCATGTCCCCTCATGACCCCCCCCATGTCCCCTAATGTCCCCCCCATGTCCCCCCATGTCCCCCCCTATGTCCCCTCATGGTCCCCCATGTCCCCTCATGACCCCCCCCATGTCCCTTAATGTCCCCCCCATGTCCCCCCCTATGTCCCCTCATGGTCTCCTGTGTCCCCTTATGACCCCCCCCATGTTCCCTAATGTCCCCCTCATGTCCCCTCATGGTCCCCAATGTCCCCCCCATGTCCCCTCGTGTCCCCTCGTGTCCCCCCCATGTGTCCCCTCGTGTCCCCTCATGGTCTATCGTGTCCCCCCCATGTGTCCCTGTGTCCCCTCATGTCCCCTCGTGTCCCCCCATGTCCCCCCCATGTCCCCCCCTATGTCCCCTCATGGTCTCCTGTGTCCCCTTATGACACCCCCCATGTCCCCTAATGTCCCCCTCATGTCCCCTCATGGTCCCCAATGTCCCCCCCATGTCCCCTCGTGTCCCCCCCATGTGTCCCCTCATGGTCTCCCATGTCCCCTTATGACCCCCCCCATGTCCCCTAATGTCCCCCCCATGTCCCCCCATGTCCCCCCCTATGTCCCCTCATGGTCTCCTGTGTCCCCTTATGACCCCCCCATGTCCCCTAATGTCCCCCTCATGTCCCCTCATGGTCCCCAATGTCCCCCCCATGTCCCCTCGTGTCCCCCCCATGTGTCCCCTCATGACCCCCCCCATGTCCCCTCATGACCCCCCCCATGTCCCCTAATGCCCCCCCCATGTCCCCTCGTGTCCCCCCATGTGTCCCCCCCATGTGTCCCCTCGTGTCCCCTCATGGTCCCCCGTGTCCCCCCCATATCTCCCTGTGTCCCCCCATGTCCCCCCCATGTGTCCCCTCATGTCCCATCATGGTCCCCCATGTCCCCTTATCCCCTCATGACCCCCCCCCCCCATGTCCCCTAATGTCCCCCCCGTGTCCCCTCATGGTCTCCCGTGTCCCCTCATGACCCCCCCCCATGTCCCCCCCATGTCCCCTCATGGTCCCCCATGTCCCCTTATGACCCCCCCCATGTCCCCTCATGCCCCCTCCCTGTCTAATAGTGTCCCCTCGTGTCCCCTCACGGTCCCCCATGTCCCCCCTCATGTCCCCTCATGTCCCTGTCCCCTCCCAGGGTCCCCTCTCCCCTTGTCCCCTCATGTCCCTTTGTGTGTCCCCATCTCCCCCCACAGGTTCCCCATGTCCACTCAGGTCCCCTCAGGTCTTCTCCTGCTCTCACGTCCCCCAACGTGTCCCCACGTCCCCTCACGTGTCCCCACGTCCCCTTGGGTACCTCATGTCCCCCCATGACCTCACGTGTCCCCTGTCCCCACCCAAGATCTCTGGTCCCCTTGGAAGCCCCCAGGTCACCGTGCAAAGTGCCCCTCCAGTCCCCTCCTGTCCCCATGGATGGGATCCCCATGGATGGGATCATGGTGGACCTTCGTGGCCGAGGTTGTCTATAGGGCAGGTCCCCATGGACGGGATCCCCATGGATGGGATCCCCATGGACCTTCGTGGCCGAGGTTGTCCATAGGGCAGGTCCCCATGGATGGGATCCCCATGGATGGGATCCCCGTGGACCTCCGTGGCCGAGGTTGTCTATAGGGCAGGTCCCCATGGACGGGATCCCCATGGATGGGATCCCCGTGGACCTCCGTGGCCGAGGTTGTCTATAGGGCAGGTCCCCATGGACGGGATCCCCATGGATGGGATCCCCATGGACCTCCGTGGCCGAGGTTGTCTATAGGGCAGGTCCCCATGGATGGGATCCTGATGGGTGGGATCCCCATGGACCTCCATGGCCAAGGTTGCCTATAGGGCGGGTCCCCATGGACGGGATCCCCATGGACGGGATCCCCGTGGAAGGGATCCCCATGGACCTTCGTGGCCGAGGTTGTCCATAGGGCAGGTCCCCATGGATGGGATCCCCATGGATGGGATCCCCGTGGACCTCCGTGGCCGAGGTTGTCTATAGGGCAGGTCCCCATGGATGGGATCCTGATGGGTGGGATCCCCATGGACCTCCATGGCCAAGGTTGTCTATAGGGCAGGTCCCCATGGACGGGATCCCCATGGATGGGACCCCGGTGGACCTCCATGGCCGAGGTTGTCTATAGGGCAGGTCCCCATGGACGGGATCCCCATGGATGGGACCCCGGTGGACCTCCATGGCCGAGGTTGTCTATAGGGCAGGTCCCCATGGATGGGGTCCCCATGGATGGGACCCCGGTGGACCTCCATGGCCGAGGTTGTCTATAGGGCAGGTCCCCATGGATGAGATCCCCATGGATGGGACCTCTGCAGACCAGATCTCCACAGTTGATGGTGTCTGTAGGGTGGATGCCCCATAGACGGGACCCCCAGGATGGGATCCTCATGGTTTGAAGCCTCCCGGAATTGACCTCCACAGTGCGGGATCACCGTGTCCGAGCCCTTCCTGGGGTGGCATCTCCACCCACAGGACCCACGGGGATGAGACCCACTGCATCCCTCCCCCAGAATCACCCCCGGTGCTCTCTAGATGGGATCCCCACAGATGGGATATCCACAGATGATGTCTGGAGCCGACCACTCCACGGACAAGATCTCCACCCACACAATCCCCATAGCCGAGATCAACGTGGACCAGACCTCCACGGGTGGGGTTTCCATGGACCAGACCTCCACAGATGGGGTTTCCATAGACCAGAGATCTCCACGGATGGGGTTTCTGTGGACCAGACCTCCACGGATGGGGTTTCCATGGACCAGAGATCTCCACGGATGGGGTTTCCGTGGACCAGAGATCTCCACGGATGGGGTTTCCATGGACCAGACCTCCACGGATGGGGTTTCCATGGACCAGAGATCTCCACAGATGGGGTTTCCGTGGACCAGAGATCTCCACGGATGGGGTTTCCATGGACCAGAGACCTCCACGGATGGGGTTTCCGTGGACCAGAGATCTCCACAGATGGGGTTTCCATGGACCAGACCTCCACGGATGGGGTTTCCGTGGACCAGAGATCTCCACTGATGGGACCTTAGTGGACCAGACCTCCATGGACTGGGATCCTGATGGATCCATGGGAGGAGATGACCTGCTGGATTAGGTCTCCATGGACCAGAACTCCGTGGAACGGGATCTCCACGGGATGGCATCCTGGTAGCTGACATCTCCTCAGGGCCAAACCTCCCCAGATGGAGCTCCCCCAAAGGCCACAACCTCTTCACTGAGGATCTCCGCAGACCGGATCTCCGTGGGTCTGCTGGGCCAATCGCCCTTCCAGGAGCTCCAGCTTCACCTCCAGGTTTCCGCCCGAACTCAGCTCCCGGGATTTCCTCTTGCCACCAGCAGAGAGCGAGATCAGCATCTCCAAACCGTGATTCATCCCAATCAACCCTTTTTTGCCTTTCGTCAGGACTCAGCTCCTGGGCTTCTCCGCCCTTAATTGCTCGTCAGGCTGTTAATTGCCTTGAGCTGCTCCCAGCTTCAGCTCTCCTCCCCCGCCCTGCCGAAGGCGCCGTTGAAGAAGCGCCGAGGTTCCACTCACACCATCCCTGGAGCTCCAGCACCCACACGTTGCAGCTCTGGTCCCACCAAGGTGGAGGATGACCGGGCTGGGGTGGCTTTAGAGGACCCACGGGTGCCTCAAATCCTTTCGGGACCATCTCGTTGTAGGACCTTGAACCTGGTTCTCCTGAGGGAGGAGAACCGTCGGTGAAGATGGCTTCAACCTCCTGGAAGGAGACGCCGGTGACCATCGCTGAGCTCAACAGGAATTTCGGGCCACCCACCCCCTGTCCGTTGGGTTCACACCCCGGCACGTGCCCCAAACCCGCCCCGGGAAGGACCAGGAGACAGCGGGGTCCCCTCTTGTTGCCACCACCCCAAGGCGGAGATGTCCCAGGTGGCCCCTCGGGGGTGACGGGTGACACTGATCGCACCTGCGTCACCTTCTCCGGCCACCGGGGTGGTCACCTCCCACCTTGAAGACCCTCCAAACCCTCCGTGTCGTTGGGGATCGGGGGAGGGCAAGGAAAAGGAGGTGGTGACACACCTTGGCGGGGTTGGGGCCGGTGGCCAGCTGGGGGGGGTGGGGTGGGGGAAGGCCAAGTGTCACCCCTGTCCCCGGTGTCCCCTTGACTCACCCAGAAGCGACTCGCCGGGTTGGCAGCGGGGCGGTGGCCTCGCCCATCGCTCACCCACATCCGCGGCGTTACTCATTGGGGACGTGCCACCGGCGGCGGGTGCCAAAAGGGAGGTGGCACGTAGGTCCTTGAGGACCTCCAACCCGGTGATGTCCTCCATGAGCTGTGTCCCCGAGCGGGGGAGGCCGTGAGGGTCCCACCTCGGAGGTGGCGCCCTGGGCTGAGTGCTGTCCTCGCACACGCGTGTGACACGTGTTGAGGGGGGGGGGGGGGCGTGGGCACGCGTGTGCGTAATGTGATGTCCACGTGTGTGGAGGGCGGATGGATGGAGGAGACGGAGGGACGAGTGGATGGGCTGATGGGTGGGCAGGTGGAGGGATGGAGAGAGGGATGGACAGAGGGACGGACAGAGGGATGGAGAGATGGACAGAGGGATGGAGAGATGGACGGAGGGATGGAGAGATGGACGGAGGGATGGATGGAGAGAGGGAGAAACGGATGGAGATGGATGGAGAGATGGGTGGACGGAGGGATGGACAGATGGATGGAGGTATGGATGGAGAGAGGGACAGACGGATGGACAGATGGATGGAGGGACGGACAGATGGATGGACAGATGGATGGACAGACAGATGGAGAGATGGGTGGAGGGATGGACGGAGAGATGGACAGATGGATGGAGGGATGGAGAGGCGGATAGAGAGATGGACAGATGGATGGACAGATTGATGGAGAGATGGGTGGAGGGATGGATGGAGGGATGGACAGACGGATGGACAGATGGATGGAGAGATGGGTGGAGGGATGGACGGAGGGATGGATCAAAAGGTGGAGGGATGGCCGGATATGCAGGAGGACAGACGGACAAACATCTATCCAGCTGACTGGAAAGACAGCCGGCTGGCAAGACGGCCGTAGGGGTGGACGGACAGACGGACAGAGGTGGGCAGAGAGAGACGCAGAGACGAAGGGACAGAGGGGGGAGTGAACGGACGGACAGACGGGCTGATGGGCAAGGAGATGGAGAGATGAACGGATGGACGGACGGACGGCGGAACAGATGGATGGATGGGACAGAGAGATGGACAGAGAGGCTGTTGGACAGACAGAATTGCAGTCGGATGGACGGACGGATGGATGGATGGATGGATGGACGGACAGAAAGATGGACGGACGGACAGAGGGACAGGCAGACGGGCAGACAGCTGGATCAGCAGACAGACGGACAGATGGATGGACAGAGGGATGGACGGACAGCTATCCAGACAGACTTACAGTTGCTGGGACAGACGGACAGACGGAAGGTTGGGCAGATGGGTGGGTAGAGAAGGAGACAGGTGGACCGACAGACAGACAGACAGACAGACGGGTGGGTGGGTGGGCAGACAGATGGAGGGACGGACGGAGGAGTGGGCAGCTGGATCAGCAGACAGACGGACAGATGGACGGGCAGAGAGACGGACGGAGGGAGAGAGGGATGGACAGATGGACAGAGGAATGGACGGAGAAGTGGACAAGTGGATCAGCAGACAGACGGATGGACGGATGGACAGAAGGATGGACGGATGGACAGAGGGACAGGCCGACGGGCAGACAGCTGGATCAGCAGGCAGACGGACAGATGGACGGACAGAGGGGTGGACAGATGGACAGAGGGCTGGACGGACGGGCAGACAGCCGGGTCGGCAGACAGCCGGCCGGCCGGATGGACGGCCGGACAGACAGACAGACAGACAGACGGGAGGCACCACCACTATATTTCACAACCCCCACCCCCCCACCCCCCCAGGGGCCGCGTCCACACCCCGACACCCCCATCCTGCCCCGGGGGGGGTGGTGGGGAAGGGACCACCCCCCAACCCAACCCCGGGACGTGGGGAAGGGGTCAACCAAGTGGTCCACCCCTGGGGTGGGCTAATTTTTTTTGGGGGGGGCAGGGGGGGGACGGGACCCCCACCGCCACCACCCCCCAAATTGTCCATCCCCCCCCCCCCCCCCCTCCCGTCCCCTCCCCGTGTCCGGGGTGGGGAGGAGCGGGCGTTTCCCCTCGACGCCGAAGAGCCCCACGGCGTTTCCTCTGGGACATCAAAGCCGTAATCACCACCAGCACCACCACCACCACCACCACCACCACCGCTACAACCACCAACCACACCCCACCCCCTCCACCCACCCCCTTTCCGTTTTGGGACCGGGGTGACACCCACGGGCCACGCTCGCCCCGTTGCCGCGCCGACTGGTCGCCCAACCGCTCTTGACTCATCCCGCCGGAGACACGGCCTACTTTTCACCCCGGGTATAAATATGCCCAAACCACCGGCTCTCGGCTTCTCGACGCGCCCAATTGGCCCCGTTCTTCTCCTCCGGTAGGTGAGTCCATCCCCGTGGCCAGGACCGGGATCCGTGGGGTGGGGGGAGCTGTGGGGTGGAGTTGGAAACCAGGAGTTCAGGGGGTTCCCCCATCTCCTGGTAGGTGGTTCCTCATCTCTTGGTGGTTCTTTCTCTCATCTCTTGGTGGATGGTGGCCTCATCTCCTGGTAGATGGTCCCCCCGTCTCTCGGTGGATGGTCCTCCCATCTCTCAGTGGTGGTTCCCCCATCTCCTGGTAGATGGTTCCCCCACCTCTTGGTGGCTCTTTCCCCCATCTCTCAGTGGATGGTCCCCCCCATCTCCTGGTGGATGGTCCCCCCATCTCTCAGTGGTGGTTCCCCCATCTCCTGGTGGATGGTCCCCCCACCTCTTGGTGGCTCTTTCCCCCACCTCTTGGTGGCTCTTTCCCCCATCTCTTGGTGGATGGTCCCCCCATCTCCTGGTAGATGGTCCCCCCACCTCTCAGTGGATGGTCCCCCCCATCTCCTGGTAGATGGTCCCCCCGTCTCTCGGTGGATGGTCCCCCCATCTCTCAGTGGTGGTTCCCCCCATCTCCTGGTAGATGGTTCCCCCACCTCTTGGTGGCTCTTTCCCCCATCTCTCAGTGGTGGTTCCCCCATCTCCTGGTGGATGGTCCCCCCACCTCTTGGTGGCTCTTTCCCCCACCTCTTGGTGGCTCTTTCCCCCATCTCTTGGTGGATGGTCCCCCCATCTCCTGGTAGATGGTCCCCCCACCTCTCAGTGGATGGTCCCCCCCATCTCCTGGTAGATGGTCCCCCCGTCTCTCGGTGGATGGTCCTCCCATCTCTCAGTGGTGGTTCCCCCCATCTCCTGGTAGATGGTTCCCCCACCTCTTGGTGGCTCTTTCCCCCACCTCTCAGTGGATGGTCCCCCCCATCTCCTGGTGGATGGTCCCCCCACCTCTTGGTGGCTCTTTCCCCCACCTCTTGGTGGCTCTTTCCCCCACCTCTTGGTGGCTCTTTCCCCCATCTCTTGGTGGATGGTCCCCCCATCTCCTGGTAGATGGTCCCCCCACCTCTCAGTGGATGGTCCCCCCCATCTCCTGGTAGATGGTCCCCCCATCTCTCGGTGGATGGTCCCCCCCATCTCCTGGTAGATGGTCCCCCCACCTCTCAGTGGATGGTCCTCCCACCTCCTGGTAGATGGTCCCCCCACCTCTCAGTGGATGGTCCCCATCATCTCCTGGTAGATGGTCCACCCCACCTCTCAGTGGATGGTCCCCCCCACCTCCTGGTAGATGGTCTCCCCACCTCTCAGTGGACGGTCCTCCCATATCCTGGTGGATGGTCCCCCCATCTCTCAGTGGTGGTTCCCCCATCTCCTGGTAGATGGTTCCCCCACCTCTTGGTGGCTCTTTCCCCCATCTCTCAGTGGATGGTCCCCCCCATCTCCTGGTAGATGGTCCCCCCCACCTCTCAGTGGACGGTCACCCATCTCCTGGTAGATGGTCCCCCCACCTCTCAGTGGATGGTCCTCCCACCTCCTGGTAGATGGTCCCCCCATCTCTCGGTAGATGGTCCCCCCATCTGCTCGCCGATGGTCCCCCATATCCTGGTAGATGGTCCCCCCACCTCTTG
Organism: Vanellus vanellus; assembly: GCF_965231255.1. Lineage (NCBI taxonomy): Eukaryota > Metazoa > Chordata > Aves > Charadriiformes > Charadriidae > Vanellus > Vanellus vanellus. The sequence goes on along the minus strand of NW_028128784.1, from coordinate 19,897 downwards.
GTGGCTCTTTCCCACGGGTCGCATCCATCCATCCCCAGGCGCTCGGCCCACCTGGCGGTTCTGGTTTGGGTGGGTTTGATGGGAACACCCCACCCTCTCCCAGTTGCCCTCAGCTCACCCACTTCCAGAGGGACTGGGAGGGAGGTGAACCTTCCTGACCTTCTGCCGGGTGGGTTTGGTGCCACCGGAGAGCGGAACTCAACGGAAACGAGGTGGAGAAGAGGGTCCAAGACGCCCCCCACCCCACCCCACGGGTGAAGGTGCACCAAAACACCACCCATCACCTCGGTGACATCACCACCACCACCCCCCCCACGCGGGAGGCAAGAAGGAGACCGCCGAGGGGACCTTCCCCGCTACGTGGCACCGACCCCTCTTCCCAGGGGTTGATCCAGTTTGGTTTCTCCGCCCCAGGAATGGCTCGTGATGAGCGCGGGGCCTTCGGCTTCATCCCCATCTTCATCCTCGCAGCCGGATTGTTGTTGACCGCCCCGCCGCCGGCGGAAGCCCAGGAGACGGGCAACCAAGGCGATGAGCGTAAGTCCAACCGGTGGAAGGAAGGGATGGAGACACCAGGGAGGGGGGGTTTCACGGGTACTTCGGAGGGGAAACGCGGCCGATGGGATGGGGTGGGATGGGGCGGGATGGGGTGGGATGGGGTGGGATGGGGTGGGATGGGGCGGGATGGGGTGGGATGGGGAGATGCCTCCTTCTCGGCTCGTGGGAATCTCGCCGCGGGGAAGGTTTGGGCAAGGCCCTACGGTTTCGAAACGTGTTTTGGTTTCGAGAGGAGATAAAGCAATCCGCCACCTCCCCACCACCACCACCCCCACCACCACCACCACCACCACCACCATCACCACCTCCCCACCACCACCACCACCACCACCACCACCACCATCACTATCACCACCACCACCACCTCCCCACCACCATCACCACCACCATCACCACCACCACCACCACCACCACCACCACCTCCCCACCACCATCACCACCATCACCACCTCCCCACCACCACCACCACCTCCCCACCACCACCACCACCTCCCCACCACCACCACCATCACCACCACCACCACCTCCCCACCACCACCACCACCTCCCCACCACCACCACCACCACCACCATCACCACCTCCCCACCACCACCACCACCTCCCCACCACCACCACCATCACCACCACCACCACCTCCCCACCACCACCACCACCTCCCCACCACCACCACCACCACCACCATCACCACCTCCCCACCACCATCACCACCATCACCACCTCCCCACCACCATCACCACCTCCCCACCACCACCACCACCTCCCCACCACCACCACCATCACCACCACCACCACCATCACCACCACCTCCACCACCTCCCCACCACCACCACCATCACCACCACCACCACCACCACCACCTCCCCACCACCACCACCATCACCACCACCACCACCTCCCCACCACCATCACCATCACCACCACCACCACCTCCCCACCACCATCACCATCACCACCACCACCACCTCCCCACCACCATCACCACCACCACCACCACCACCACCACCCATTTCCCCACATCCCGTTGGGATCTCCAGGAGAACTCCTTGGCCTCCTCTGGAGGTTTCGTTTTGGGGAGGAAGGGGGGGGGGGGGGCAATTTCCGTGGCAGCCGTGGAAAAAGGAGGAGCCAAAAAGATTAAAAAAAAAAAAAGTCATCCCGAAGGATGAGGGAAAGAAAGGAGAGGTTTCGTCTTGATGGGAACGGCCCCGTCCTTTCTTCTGGCCTCCAAAATGACGGTGGGCTTGAAGGAGAACCCGAACGGACGCCTCTCCGTTGAGGTGGGAAGAGCATCCCTGTGATTCCCGAACTGTTGGACGCAAAGACTTCGGAGCTGACCTCATCTCGGTGCCTTTTAAGCCGAATCGGTGTCCCCGGAACCGAATGGGAAATTCCCAGGTCCAAGGGAGAAGGAACGAGGTGGTGTCCAGACGCAACGGTGGGATAATTTACCCCGTGGTTCTCCAAGAACTCTTTTCTCGGGGACACGTTGCTCATTTGGGATGGAGGCGCCGACAAATTTGGTCGGAGCTCTCTCGGTTGCCGGTAAGCTCTGGAAATCCGGAGGCTGGATTCCACCACGGGGCAGGATCCACCATCTCCACCGACTGACCTTTGCTGAGGGATAACCCCTCCACCGGGGGAGCTCGGGGAAGCCGCTGAGATGCCTTCAAGGAGCTTGGGGGGATGGAGAACCCGCTGCTTGAGGGATAACCCCTCCGCCGGGGGAGCTCGGGGAAGCTGCTGAGATGCCTTCAAGGAGCTTGGCGGAATGGGGAACCCGCTGCTTGAGGGATAACCCCTCCGCCGGGGGAGCTCGGGGAAGCCGCTGAGATGCCTTCAAGGAGCTTGGTGGAATGGAGAACCCACTGCTTGAGGGATAACCCCTCCGCCGGGGGAGCTCGGGGAAGCCGCTGAGATGCCTTCAAGGAGCTTGGTGGAATGGAGAACCCACTGCTTGAGGGATAACCCTTCCGCCGGGGGAGCTCGGGGAAGCCGCTGAGATGCCTTCAAGGAGCTTGGCGGAATGGAGAACCCGCTGCTTGAGGGACAACCCCTCCACCGGGGGAGCTCGGGGAAGCCGCTGAGATGCCTTCAAGGAGCTTGGTGGAATGGGGAACCCGCTGCTTGAGGGATAACCCCTCCGCCGGGGGAGCTCGGGGAAGCTGCTGAGATGCCTTCAAGGACCTTGGCGGGATGGGGAACCCGCTGCTTGAGGGACAACCCCTCCGCCGGGGGAGCTCGGGGAAGCCGCTGAGATGCCTTCAAGGAGCTTGGCGGAATGGGGAACCCGCTGCTTGAGGGATAACCCCTCCGCCGGGGGAGCTCGGGGAAGCCGCTGAGATGCCTTCAAGGAGCTTGGTGGAATGGGGAACCCGCTGCTTGAGGGATAACCCTTCCGCCGGGGGAGCTCGGGGAAGCCGCTGAGATGCCTTCAAGGAGCTTCTTGGTCTTTAAAAGGCTTCCGGACCGCCCTTGGGTTGACCAGGGATTTTTCCCCGATGAGCATTTTACGGGAAGACGGTTCCCACCCTCCGATTTTGGCAGCACTGCCGGGACCGGATAGTGGCGAATTCCAGGTGACTTGAAACATGGGGCGTCTCCCATCGCCACCCGTCACAGGCTGTAATCCCCACCAGCACAAACCAGTCCCACTGGTAAATTCCGATGTCCCAACCATCGGTGGAAGGCAATCGCAGGCAGATGCCACGGAGCCGTACGGCTCTTCGCCGAGGCGGTCCACGCTCGGAGTCGCGATTTCTTTTTTTTTTTTTTTTTTTTTCCCTCCCCTCCCTCCCCCCCCCCAAAAAAAAATAGCCCAAAACGCCCCAGATGGCGGCGTGGGGGAGACAACCCCACCACCCATGAGAAGACCTCGAAGAAGGACTCGATGTCTCCCGTTTGAAAGTCCCATTGCACGTTGGTTTGGGGTTTGTTTGTTTTTTTTTTTTTTTTGGGGGGGGGGAGGTTTTTCTTGAAGAAACACCATTTTTTGCACTGATCATCGCCTTTTTTTTTTTTTTGTAAAAAAAAAAATTAATCTCGTCTCCTCCCACTTGGAGAAAACTCGGCATGAAGGGTCTTCTCCGGCGGCCTTGGCAGAGGTGCCCACCTGAGGTTCCCAGAAGGCTTTGCCTGCCTACGGCTGTGGATGGAGGCCAGGAGGGACACCAGGAGGACGTCGCAAGGTTTCGGCCTCCCCTCGTGCGGACACCCAAGCAGAGGTCTGAGTGGGGACGGCCTCAAGATGGCGACGGCCTCAAGATGGCGACGGCCTCAAGATGGTGACGGTTTCACGATGGTCACAGCTTCAAGAAGGTGACGGCCTCAAGAAGGTCACAGCTTCAAGAAGGTGATGGCCTCAAGATGGCGACGGCCTCAAGATGGCGACGGCCTCAAGATGGTGATGGCCTCAAGATGGTGATGGTCTCAATATGGTCACAGCTTCAAGAAGGTGACGGCCTCAAGAAGGTGACGGCCTCAAGAAGGTCACAGCTTCAAGAAGGTGATGGCCTCAAGATGGCGACGGCCTCAAGATGGCGACGGCCTCAAGATGGCGATGGCTTCAAGATGGTGATGGTCTCAAGATGGTCACAGCTTTGAGAAGGTGACGGCCTCAAGAAGGTCACAGCTTCAAGAAGGTGATGGTCTCAAGAAGGGGATGGCTTCAAGATGGCGATGGCCTCAGGATGGCGATGGCCTCAGGATGTCGACGGCCTCAAGATGGTGACGGCCTCAAGGTGGTCACAGCCTCAAGGTGGTCATGGCCTCAAGATGATGACGGCCTCAAGATGGTGACGGCCTCAAGAAGGTGACAGCCTCAGGATGGCGATGGCCTCAAGAAGGTGACGGCCTCAAGAAGGTGACGTCCTCAAGAAGGTGACGGCCTCAGGATGGCGATGGCCTCAAGGTGGTGACAGCCTCAAGTAGGTGATAGACTCAAGATGGTCATGACTTCAAGATGGTCGCCCAGAAACCTCATTCGTCATAAATATCCTGCCAAGGGGAGGGGCACCTCATCTCGTCTACGCCTGACGTTGGTCGGGGTGGCACTGCCTCTCAGGATGGTCCCTTCCTCTCCCCGAGGACCATTACCGTTGGGCAACTCCTCAGGAGATGCTGCTGCGGCCACCTCAAGCCCAGGGAGATGTTTCTGCGGCCACCTCAAGCCCAGGGAGATGTTTCTGAGACCACCTCAAGCCCAGGGAGATGCTTCTGAGGCCACCTCAAACCCAGGGAGATGCTGCTGTGGCCACCTCAAGCCCAGGGAGATGTTTCTGCGGCCACCTCAAGCCCAGGGAGATGTTTCCGCGGCCACCTCAAGCCCAGGGAGATGTTTCTGAGACCACCTCAAGCCCAGGGAGATGCTTCTGAGGCCACCTCAAACCCAGGGAGATGCTGCTGTGGCCACCTGAAGCCCAGGGAGATGTTTCTGAGACCACCTCAAGCCCAGGGAGATGTTTCTGAGACCACCTCAAGCCCAGGGAGATGTTTCTGCGGCCACCTCAAGCCCAGGGAGGTGTTTCTGAGACCACCTCAAGCCCAGGGAGATGCTGCTGTGGCCACCTCAAGCCCAGGGAGATGTTTCTGCGGCCACCTCAAGCCCAGGGAGGTGTTTCTGAGACCACCTCAAACCCAGGGAGATGCTGCTGTGGCCACCTCAAGCCCAGGGAGATGTTTCTGCGGCCACCTCAAGCCCAGGGAGATGTTTCTGAGGCCACCTCAAGCCCAGGGAGATGCTGCTGTGGCCACCTCAAGCCCAGGGAGATGTTTCTGTGGCCACCTCAAGCCCAGGGAGATGCTGCTGTGGCCACCTGTGACCTCCCACCTTTGTGGGGCCTCCCACCTCGGTCCTTCCTCCGCGGGGGATGGAAGGGAAGGTCGCTCAGGTCCCGGAGATGTGGACACCATCCACCGGCCCAAAGGAGGGGGACGGATCTTCATGGACGGGTTCCGTCTATGGCGACCAACGGTCGGATGGCGGCGGAGCCCCAAATCATCTCTTCTTCCACCAAAAAAAAAAACCAAAACCAAAACCCCCCCAAAAAAAAGGCCACGAAAAATCCCGGTGAGACCTCAGGAGGGCGATAAGTGACTCGGGAAAGTGAAAAATTAATGAAATTAAATTAAAATTCAATTTAAAAGCTGTGATTTGGGGGGTTTTACGATGATTTCGAGTGTCGCGATGGGCACTTTGAGAGTGAAAAATAGATATTTTTCCCCTTTTCTCGTCCTTTTCACCTTTTTAAAGACTTCTTTTCGGGATTTTTGGTGACGTTCTGACCCACAAAAATCTTGGTGGGACCTCAGGAGGGCGATAGGTGACTCGGGAAATCGAAAAATTAATGAAATTTAATTAAAATTCGATTTAAAAGCCAAAATTTGGAGGGTTTAAGATGATTTCGAGTGTCGCGATGGGCAGTTTGAGAGTGAAAAATAGATATTTTTCCCCTTTTCTCTTCCTTTTTGCCTCTTTAAAGACTTCTTTTGGGTTTTTTTGGCAACGTTCTGACCCATAAAAAATTCCGGTGGGATCTCAGGTGGCCGATAGATGACTCGGGAAATCGGGAAATTAATGAAATTTAATTAAAATTAAAATTAAAAGCTGTGATTTGGGGGGATTTACGATGATTTCGAGTGTCGCGATGGGCAGTTTGAGAGTGAAAAATAGATATTTTTCCCCTTTTCTCGTCCTTTTCGCCTTTTTTAAGACTTCTTTTCGGGATTTTTGGTGACGTTCTGACCCACAAAAATCTTGGTGAGACCTCAGGAGGGCGATAGGCGACTCAGGAAGTTGAAAATTAATGAAATTTAATTAAAATTCAATTCAAAACCCACGATTTGGGGGGATTTAAGATGATTTCGAGTGTCGCGATGGGCAGTTTGAGAGTGAAAAATAGATATTTTTCCCCTTTTCTCGTCCTTTTCGCCTTTTTTAAGACTTCTTTGGGGTTTGGTTTATTTTTTGGCAACGTTCTGACCCAAAGCGGCGCCGGGTGGTTTTTTTTTTTCGGTTGGTGGTGGACACGCGCCACCGGTGCCACCGCCGATGACATTCGGTGCTTCGTCTTCCAGTGCCGGAGGAGGACGAGTCCCGTATCATCGGTGGAAGACCTTGCTCCATCACCCAACGGCCCTTCCAAGTGGCCCTCATCAAGAGGGGTCAAATCCTGTGCGGGGGAAGTTTGATAGACGCCCAATGGGTGTTGACCGCCGCCCACTGCAGGCAGCCAATCAGGTAAGCGGACGCGTGGTCCACCTGGCTTCTCTATGAGCCCACAGCTCCTTTCCCACCACCCCTCCAACAACCAAAGTCCTCCGGGTGGCAGTGGCCCAGATGTTGGTACAAGGTGGTGCTTCCAAAGAAGGGCGGGGGGGGGCGGGGGGTTGTCCCCATGGAGGTCCCCCCAGATGGTGGCATGTCCAGAGTTCGTCACCTCCTGGTGTGGACGTCTCCAGATTTTGGTGTCCAGAAGTTGAGTTGGGCACCTCCAGAGTTGGGCACCTCCAGAGTTGGACACCTCCAGAGGTTGGTATCTCCAGGGGTGGGCACCTCCAGGGGTGGGCACCTCCAGAGGTTGGTATCTCCAGGGGTGGGCACCTCCAGAGTTCGTCACCTCTGGGTGTGAACATCTCCAAAAGTTGGTGTCCAGAAGTTGAGTTTGGGGCCTCCAGAGGTTGGTGCCACCAGAGGTTGGTACCTCCAGGGGTGGGCACCTCCAGAGTTCGTCACCTCTGGGTGTGAACGTCTCCAGATTTTGGTGTCCAGAAGTTGAGTTTGGGACCTCCAGAGGTTGGTACCTCCAGAGAGGTTGGTACCTCCAGGGGTGGGCACCTCCAGAGTTCATCACCTCTGGGGGTGAACGTCTCCAGAAGTTGGTGTCCAGAACTTGAGTTTGGGGCCTCCAGAGGTTGGTGCCACCAGAGGTTGGTACCTCCAGGGGTGGGCACCTGCAGAGTTCGTCGCTTCTGGGTGTGAACGTCTCCAGATTTTGGTGTCCAGAAGTTGAGTTTGAGACCTCCAGAGGTTGGTGCCACCAGAGGTTGGGACCTCCAGGGGTGGGCACCTCCAGAATTTGTCACCTCCGGGTGTGAACATCTCCAAAAGTTGGTGTCCAGAAGTTGAGTTTGGGGCCTCCAGAGGTTGGTGCCACCAGAGGTTGATACCTCCAGGGGTGGGCACCTCCAGAGTTCGTCACCTCTGGGTGTGAACATCTCCAGATTTTGGTGTCCAGAACTTGAGTTTGGGACCTCCAGAGGTTGGGACCTCCAGAGGTTGGTACCTCCAGGGGTGGGCACCTGCAGAGTTCGTCGCCTCTGGGTGTGAACGTCTCCAGATTTTGGTGTCCAGAAGTTGAGTTTGGGACCTCCAGAGGTTGGTGCCACCAGAGGTTGGTACCTCCAGGGTTGGGCACCTCCAGAATTTGTCACCTCCGGGTGTGAACATCTCCAGAAGTTGGTGTCCAGAAGTTGAGTTTGGGACCTCCAGAGGTTGGTGCCACCAGAGGTTGGTACCTCCAGGGGTGGGCACCTCCAGAGTTCGTCACTTCTGGGTGTGAACGTCTCCAGATTTTGGTGTCCAGAAGTTGAGTTTGAGACCTCCAGAGGTTGGTGCCACCAGAGGTTGGTACCTCCAGGGGTGGGCACCTCCAGAATTTGTCACCTCCGGGTGTGAACATCTCCAGATTTTGGTGTCCAGAAGTTGAGTTTGGGGCCTCCAGAGATTGGTACCTCCAGAGAGGTTGGTGCCTCCAGAGATGTTGGTACCTCCAGAGGTTGGTACCTCCAGGGTTGGGCACCTCTGAGTTCATCACCTCTGGGTGTGAACGTCTCCAGATTTTGGTGTCCAGAAGTTGAGTTTGGGGCCTCCAGAGATTGATACCTCCAGGGTTGAGCACCTCCAGGGTTGAGCACCTCTAGGGTTGAGCACCTCCAGAGGTGGGCACCTCCAGAAGTTGGTCTTTCCAGCTATTTGTACCCCAGATGTCACCTCTGAGGTGCGGTGGTGGCTCTAGAAGTCGCTGTTGCAGCCACGGGTATCTCCAGATGTCGGTGGCACCTCTAGAGGGCAACGAAGGCACCGCCGTCCTCCACGTGGAGACTGGAGGACCTCAGGTGTCCTTGGGAGGGTGACAACCTCCAGCTACGAACCCCTTAAGAGAGTCAACCCCCCTGAGGTCCAAGTCACCTCCTTTTTCCAGGTGACGCCGCTAAGTGGAGCAGGTCCCCCCTCCTGGCCGAGCTTCTCCTGAAGGTCCCGTGAGAGGACGCCGGACCTTTTGGGGGAGAAATAATAAAATAAAATTATTAAAAAAAAATAAATAAATAAAAAGGGGGGGTGGGGGGGTGGGGGTGGAAGAAAAGCCGGCAAGAAGTTGGGTTGAGGGCAACATTGCCGAGATGTTGCAGGTGGGACTCCTGGAGTCAGGAAGATGGAAGTGGAGGAGTCGGAAGGTCAAGAGATGCGTTTCTTTGTGGAGGTGGTCTTCAGGGTACCTGAGCCACCGAAGGGCTCTTTGGAGAAGATCTGATTCTCCACTCCTCCAGGGGTTCCCGCGTTGTCCTGATCTCCTCCCCAAGGTGGGAACGGGATAAGGTGGTGCGGGGGGGGGGGGCCGCGTCACCTTCGCTCCGCCCTTTGGAGAAGCTCCAACGGGCAGGTCCTCATCATCTCCTTGTTGGCCAACCCTTCAGGTCAGGGGTTTCCGTGTCTCCTCTGGTGGCATCGGGATTTCTTGACCTTCTTTCTCCTCCCTCCCCCCCCCTCCCCCCCTCCCCCACCTCGGCAGTGAACTCAGGGTGTTGATCGGGACGGACACGTTACGGGACGGGACGGGAGAAGTGAGGTCCGTCTCAAAGGTCCAGGTCCACCCGGCCTACAACCCCCGTAAGAACGACAACGACTTCATGCTCCTGAGGCTCAACAAACCCGTTCAGTTCGGCAACAACATCAAGAAGATCAGGTTGGCCACGAGGTGTCCCACGGACGGCACGAGGTGCAGCGTCTCCGGTTGGGGCACCACCAAATCCCCTGGAGGTACTGGTTCTTGATGGAGACCTCAACGGAAGAAGTGGGGTGGAAGGAGGCAAGCGGGCAGGGGAGAAGGTCGCCAAGGAGACCCGGGGACCTTCTCAGGTGGGGAAAACGGGACAAGGACAACCTTGGTGTCACCCTAACGCTGCCCAACGAGCAGCTCCCCACGGAGGATGACTTCCGGTTGGGTTCTCCCCTTCGGGGTTGGGTTTCCTTCATGTTGACCCCCCCATGTCCGACGGTGGCATCTCCGTGGGCCTGAAAAACCCCAGCAGAAGCGTAACGAGGTCTCCTCAGGCCTCAGCCTTCTCCTCACCGTGTGTGTCCCTTTCTCCTGTCCCCACCGCAGCCAAGCTGCCCAAAAATTTGCAGTGCGCCGCCATCCAGACCTTCGGGAGGGACAAATGCGCCAGAGCCTACGGCAACGCCATCACCCCCAACATGTTCTGCGCCGGCGTCCCCCAGGGGGGCATCGATTCCTGCCAGGTAAGGGGGGCACCTGGGGGGGGGAGGGGGGGGTGGTGACAACGGGGCGGGGGGACACAGCACGTGGATGGTCCGCGCAAGGTCCAGGGTCTCCATAACTACCTCAAGCTTCAGCCACGGAGCTGAGGATGGGCCGTGGCATGTAGACAGGTCCAGGAGAGGTTTGGGTTCCTCCTCCGTGATCTCCCACCCAAGTTCTTAAACCAGGGAATGACCACGGCACATGGATGGTCCACACAAGGTCCAGGTTCTCCATAACTACCTCAAGCTTCAGCCACGGAGCTGAGGATGGGAGGTGGCACGTGGACAGGTCCAGGAGAGGTTTGGGTTCCTCCTCCATGATCTCCCACCCAAGTTCTTAAACCAGGGAATGACCACAGCACGTGGATGGTCCCCGCAAGGTCCAGGGTCTCCATAACTACCTCAAGCTTCAGCCACGGAGCTGAGGATGGGACGTGGCACATAGACAGGTCCATGAGAGGTTTGGGTTCCTCCTCCATGATCTCCAACCCAAGTTCTTAAACCAGGGAATGACCACGGCACGTGGATGGTCCACACAAGGTCCAGGTTCTCCATAACTACCTCAAGCTTCAGCCACGGAGCTGAGGATGGGACGTGGCACGTAGACAGGTCCATGGGAGGTTTGGGTTCCTCCTCCATGATCTCCAACCCAAGTTCTTAAACCAGGGAATGACCACGGCACGTGGATGGTCCACACAAGGTCCAGGTTCTCCATAACTACCTCAAGCTTCAGCCACGGAGCTGAGGATGGGACGTGGCACGTAGACAGGTCCATGGGAGGTTTGGGTTCCTCCTCCATGATCTCCAACCCAAGTTCTTAACCAGGGAATGACCACGGCACGTGGATGGTCCACACAAGGTCCAGGGTCTCCATAACTACTTCAAGCTTCAGCCACGGAGCTGAGGATGGGCCGCGGCACGTGGACAGGTCCATGAGAGGTTTGGGTTCCTCCTCCATGATCTCCCACCCAAGTTCTTAAACCAGGGAATGACCACGGCACGTGGATGGTCCACACAAGGTCCAGGGTCTCCATAACTACCTCAAGCTTCAGCCACGGAGCTGAGGATGGGACGTGGCACGTAGACAGGTCCATGAGAGGTTTGGGTTCCCACCACAAACTTCTGCTTGACCCAAAGCACTGGTGATGGGCCATGTCACACGGATGGCTCCATGTAAGGTTTGGGGTCCCACCACCACCTTCTCCTCACCCCGCGGCGCCGGTGATGGCTCATGGCACATTGATGGGTCCATGTAAGCTTTGGGGTCCCACCACCAACCTTCTCCTCACCCCACGGCGCCGGTGATGGGTCCATGTAAGCTTTGGGGTCCCACCACCACCTTCTCCTTGACCCACGGCGCCAGTGATGGCTCATGGCACATTGATGGGTCCATGTAAGCTTTGGGGTCCCACCACCACCTTCTCCTCACCCCACGGCGCCGATGATGGGTCCATGTAAGCTTTGGGGTCCCACCACCACCTTCTCCTTGACCCACGGTGCCGGTGATGGGTCCATGTAAGCTTTGGGGTCCCACCACCAACCTTCTCCTTGACCCATGGTGTCGGTGATGGGTCCATGTAAGCTTTGGGGTCCCACCACCACCTTCTCCTTGACCCACGGCGCCAGTGATGGCTCATGGCACATTGATGGCTCCATGTAAGCTTTGGGGTCCCACCACCAACCTTCTCCTTGACCCACGGTGCCGGTGATGGCTCCATGTAACTTTGGGGTCCCACCACCACCTTCTCCTTGACCCACGGCGCCAGTGATGGCTCATGGCACATTGATGGGTCCATGTAAGCTTTGGGGTCCCACCACCAACCTTCTCCTCACCCCACGGCACCGGTGATGGGTCCATGTAAGCTTTGGGGTCCCACCACCGACCTTCTCCTCGACCCACGGCACCGGTGATGGCTCACGGCACATTGATGGCTCCATGTAAGCTTTGGGGTCCCACCACCACCTTCTCCTCGACCCACGGCGCCAGTGATGGCTCATGGCACATTGATGGGTCCATGTAAGCTTTGGGGTCCCACCACCACCTTCTCCTCGACCCACGGCATCGGTGATGGCTCACGGCACATTGATGGGTCCATGTAAGCTTTGGGGTCCCACCACCAACCTTCTCCTTGACCCACGGTGCCGGTGATGGCTCCATGTAACTTTGGGGTCCCACCACCACCTTCTCCTTGACCCACGGCGCCAGTGATGGCTCATGGCACATTGATGGCTCCATGTAAGCTTTGGGGTCCCACCACCGACCTTCTCCTCACCCCACGGCGCCGGTGATGGGTCCATGTAAGCTTTGGGGTCCCACCACCACCTTCTCCTCGACCCACGGCGCCGGTGATGGCTCATGGCACATTGATGGCTCCATGTAAGCTTTGGGGTTCCACCACCAACCTTCTCCTCACCCCACGGCACCGGTGATGGGTCCATGTAAGCTTTGGGGTCCCACCACCAACCTTCTCCTTGACCCACGGTGCCGATGATGGCTCCATGTAAGCTTTGGGGTCCCACCACCACCTTCTCCTTGACCCACGGCGCCCGTGATGGCTCATGGCACGTTGATGGCTCCATGTAAGCTTTGGGGTCCCACCACCACCGTCTCCTTGACCCACGGCGCCGGTGATGGCTCCATGTAAGCTTTGGGGTCCCACCACCACCTTCTCCTTGACCCACGGTGCCGGTGATGGCTCATGGCACATTGATGGGTCCATGTAAGGTTTGGGGTCCCACCACCGACTTTCTCCTCACCCCACGGCGCCAGTGATGGCTCATGGCACATTGATGGCTCCATGTAAGGTTTGGGGTCCCACCACCCCCTTCTCCTTGACCCACGGCGCCGGTGATGGCTCCATGTAAGCTTTGGGGTCCCACCACCACCTTCTCCTTGACCCACGGCGCCGGTGATGGCTCCATGTAAGCTTTGGGGTCCCACCACCACCTTCTCCTTGACCCACGGCGCCGGTGATGGCTCATGGCACGTTGATGGCTCCATGAGAAGTTTGGGGTCCCACCACCAACCTTCTCCTCGCCCCACGGCACCGGTGATGTCTCCATGAGAACTTTGGGGTCCCACCACCGACCTTCTCGCTTCCTTCTCCCCACAGGGTGACTCCGGGGGTCCGCTGGTGTGCCGGGGGGTCCTGCAGGGCGTGGTCTCCTGGGGCATGGCTGTCTGCGGCCGCCGCGGCCAACCCGGCGTCTACGCCAACGTCTGCCGGGCCACGCCCTGGATCCGCAAATACGTCGGGGGGCAGTGAAGCCCCTCCCCTTCCCCCCCCCCCCCAAAAAAAAGCCCCTCCCCCCTCCCCCCTTTTTTTTTTGGGGGGGTGGTGGGAATGATTCCCACAATGCACTGGGGGAAATGTTGGGGGTTTTTTTTTGGGGGGGGAATAAAGGAAAAGAGTGAAAGCGGAGTGATGGATGGATAATGGGGGGGACTGGGAGCACTGGGAGTACTGGGGAGGGGGGTGGGGAAGGGGGAATTGGGGGGGGAATGGGGTTTTTGGGGGGGAACGGGGAGCACTGGGATTACTGGGAGTACTGGGAGTGGTGGGGTAGGAAGGGGGAATTGGGGGGGAAATGGGGTTTGGGGGGGAACTGGGGGAACTGGGAGCACTGGGAGTACTGGGGAGGGAAGTGGGGAAGGGGGAATTGGGGGGGGAATGGGGTTTTTGGGGGGGAACTGGGAGTACTGGGATTACTGGGAGTACTGGGAGTGGTGGGGTAGGAAGGGGGAATTGGGGGGGAAATGGGGTTTGGGGGGGAACTGGGGGAACTGGGAGCACTGGGAGTACTGGGGAGGGAAGTGGGGAAGGGGGAATTGGGGGGGAATGGGGTTTTTGGGGGGGAACTGGGAGCACTGGGATTACTGGGGAGTGGGGGAGGCAGAGGGAATTGGGGGGGGTAACTGCATTTCGAGGGGTTTTGGGGGGGGTAGTGGGTACTGGGAGCACTGGGAGTACTGGGAGTGGTGGGGTAGGAAGGGGGAATTGGGGGGGAGATGGGGTTTTAGGGGGGAACTGGGGGAACTGGGAGCACTGGCAGTACTGGGGAGGGGGGTGGGGAAGGGGGAAATGGGGGGGAGATGGGGTTTTAGGGGGGAACTGGGGGAACTGGGAGCACTGGGAGTACTGGGGAGGGGGGTGGGGAAGAGGGAAATGGGGTTTGGGGGGGAACTGGGAGCACTGGGAGTGGTGGGGGGGTGGGGAAGGGGGAATTGGGGGGGAAATGGGGGTTTGGTGGGAACTGGGAGCACTGGGAGTACTGGGGAGGGGGGTGGGGAAGGGGGAAATGGGGTTTGGGGGGGAACTGGGAGCACTGGGAGTACTGGGGACGGGGGTGGGGAAGGGGGAAATGGGGTTTGGGGGGGGAACTGGGGGAACTGGGAGTGGTGGGTGGGTGGGAACGGGGAATTGGGGGGGGAAATGGGGTTGGGGGGGAAATGGGGGAACTGGGAGCACTGGGAATACTGGGGAGGCGGGTGGGGAAGGGGGAATTGGGGTTTGGGGGGGGAACTGGGGGAACTGGGAGCACTGGGAGTGGTGGGGGAGTGGGGAAGGAGGAATTGGGGGGGAAATGGGGTTTTGAGGGGGAACTGGGGGAACTGGGAGCACTGGGAGTGGGGGGGGGGAAGGGGGAATTGGGGGGGGAAATGGGGGTTGGGGGAGAACTGGGAGCACTGGGAGTACTGGGGAGGGGGGTGGGGAAGAGGGAAATGGGGTTTTAGGGGGGAACTGGGGGAACTGGGAGCACTGGGAGTACTGGGGAGGCGGGTGGGGAAGGGGGAAATGGGGTTTGGGGGGGAACTGGGGGAACTGGGAGCACTGGGAGTGGTGGGGGGGTGGGAAGGAGGAATTGGGGGGAAATGGGGGTTTGGGGGGGAACTGGGGGAACTGGGAGCACTGGGAGTGGTGGGGGGGTGGGGAAGGGGGAATTGGGGGGGGAATGGGGGTTGGGGGAGAACTGGGAGCACTGGGAGTACTGGGGAGGGGGGTGGGGAAGGGGGAAATGGGGTTTGGGGGGGGAACTGGGGGAACTGGGAGCACTGGGAGTGGTGGGGGGGTGGGGAAGGAGGAATTGGGGGGGAAATGGGGTTTTGAGGGGGAACTGGGGGAACTGGGAGCACTGGGAGTGGTGGGGGGGTGGGGAAGGAGGAATTGGGGGGGAAATGGGGTTTTGAGGGGGAACTGGGGGAACTGGGAGCACTGGGAGTGGTGGGGGGGTGGGGAAGGGGGAATTGGGGGGGGAATGGGGGTTGGGGGGAACTGGGAGAACTGGGAGTACTGGGGAGGGGGGTGGGGAAGGGGGAAATGGGGTTTGGGGGGGGGAACTGGGGGAACTGGGAGCACTGGGAGTGGTGGGGGGGTGGGGAAGGGGGAATTGGGGGGGGAAATGGGGGTTCAGGGGGAACTGGGAGCACTGGGAGTACTGGGGGGGGGTCGGTGGGAACTGGGGGGGGGTAACTGGATTGGGGGGGGGACCCACTGTTTAATGAGCCTCGTTAGCGCTAACGAGAACACCCCCCCATCATTTGCCATGAGACCCCCCCCCTCCCACCCCCTGCGCTGGGGAAAGGCCCTAATTAATAAGCTTAGTTAATAAGCCTAATTAATGAGACGAATTAATAAGACTAATGGATAAGATTAATTAATAAGACACTAATTAATAAGACTAATTAACGGAGATAATGACTCCTCGGCCCAATCCCGGCGCCGGCAGCTTTTCCTCTCCTAAACTCTTCGTCCCCGCCCTCATTAATTAGCCAATTAATTAATGAGTTAATGAATTAGCGGCGCTAATTAGGACTCAAGGTCACATGGGGGGGGGGAGGGGGTGTCACCGGGTCTTTGGGGACACGGTGACACGGTGGCCGGTCCTTCTTGGGGCGACGGGGAAAGCTCGTTAGGACTAATTAAGGCTCTAATTAGCTGCAGGACTGGGGGGGAGGGAGGGGGGGGGAAGGGAGGGGCGACGGAGGGGATTGTCCCCAAATGTCCCCAACTGAGGGGGGGACATCGGCCACCGCGGGGACGGGGGGGGGACGTTTGTGCCGGAGGGTGACACGTTCATGAGAAGGTCATGGGAGACCTCAAGGGGGAGGTGTGGGGACACCTCGGGGACACTTGGGGACACCTCAGGGACACTTGGGGACACCTCAGGGACACCTCGGGGACACTTGGGGACACCTCAGGGACACCTCGGGGACCACTTGGGGACACCTTGGGGACACCTCAGGGACACTTGGGGACACCTCGGGGACACCTCAGAGACATTTGGGGACACTTGGGGACACCTCAGAGACACTTGGGGACACCTCGGGGACACCTCGGGGACACTTGGGGACACCTTGGGGACACCTCAGAGACACTTGGGGACACTTGGGAACACCTCAGGGACACTTGGGGACACCTCGGGGACACTTGGGGACACCTCGGGGGACACCTCAGAGACACTTGGGGACACTTGGGAACACCTCAGGGACACTTGGGGACACCTCGGGGACACCTCAGGGACACTTGGGAACACCTCAGGGACACTTGGGGACACCTCGGGGACACCTCAGAGACACTTGGGGACACCTTGGGGACACCTCGGGGACACTTGGGGACACCTCGGGGACACCTCAAAGACACTTGGGGACACCTCGGGGACACCTCAGAGACATTTGGGGACACTTGGGGACACCTCAGAGACACTTGGGGACACCTCGGGGACACCTCGGGGACACTTGGGGACACCTTGGGGACACCTCAGGGACACTTGGGGACACCTCGGAGACACCTCAGAGACACTTAGGGACACTTGGGGACACCTCAGAGACACTTGGGGACACCTTGGGGACACCTCGGGGACACTTGGGGACACACTGGGGACACCTCAGGGACACTTGGGAACACCTCAGGGACACTTGGGGGACACCTCAGGGACACCTCGGGGACAGTCAAGGACATCGTCACGTGGTGACAATGGGTCTACAGGTGGCCGTCACCACCGGTGGCACCCGGCTCTGTGCCAGGGAGGGGTGGCCACCACCGTGGTGGCATCTGACCTCGGAGCTGGGGACAAGTGCCACCCTCCATGGGTGACATCTTCACCGGTGATGGGCCCCTGTCCCCGTTGGTGGCATCTGACCTCGGAGTTGGGGACACGTGCCACCCTCCATGGGTGACATCTTCACTGGTGATGGGTCCCTGTCCCCGTTGGTGGCATCTGACCTCGGCGTTGGGGACACGTGCCACCCTCCATGGGTGACATCTTCACCGGTGATGGGTCCCTGTCCCCGTTGGTGACATCTGACCTCGGCGTTGGGACAGCCTACTTGTCCCCATGGGTGACATCTCCACTGGTGATGGGTCCCTGTCCCCGTTGGTGGCATCTGACCTCGGAGTTGGGGACACGTGCCACCCTCCATGGGTGACATCTTCACTGGTGATGGGTCCCTGTCCCCGTTGGTGGCATCTGACCTCGGAGTTGGGGACACGTGCCACCCTCCATGGGTGACATCTTCACCGGTGATGGGTCCCTGTCCCCGTTGGTGGCATCTGACCTCGGCGTTGGGGACACGTGCCACCCTCCATGGGTGACGTCTTCACCGGTGATGGGTCCCTGTCCCCGTTGGTGGCATCTGACCTCGGAGCTGGGGACACGTGCCACCCTCCATGGGTGACATCTTCACCGGTGATGGCTCCCTGTCCCCGTTGGTGGCATCTGACCTCGGCGTTGGGGACAACTACTTGTCCCCATGGGTGACATCTCCACTGGTGATGGGCCCCTGTCCCCGTTGGTGGCATCTGACCTCGGAGCTGGGGACACGTGCCACCCTCCATGGGTGACATCTTCACCGGTGATGGGTCCCTGTCCCCGTTGGTGGCATCTGACCTCAGAGTTGGGGACATGTGCCACCCTCCATGGGTGACATCTTCACCGGTGATGGCTCCCTGTCCCCGTTGGTGGCATCTGACCTCGGAGTTGGGGACACGTGCCACCCTCCATGGGTGACATCTCCACTGGTGATGGGGTCCCTGTCCCCGTTGGTGGCATCTGACCTCGGAGTTGGGGGACACGTGCCACCCTCCATGGGTGACATCTTCACTGGTGATGGGTCCCTGTCCTCGTTGGTGGCATCTGACCTCGGAGTTGGGGACACGTGCCACCCTCCATGGGTGACATCTTCACCGGTGATGGGCCCCTGTCCCCGTTGGTGGCATCTGACCTCGGCGTTGGGGACACGTGCCACCCTCCATGGGTGACATCTTCACCGGTGATGGCTCCCTGTCCCCGTTGGTGGCATCTGACCTCGGAGTTGGGGACAGCCACCCATCCCCGTGGGTGACATCCCTCGGAGCTCCACCCCCCCCATCCCCCCTCCCCCTCCCTTGTCCCCAACCCCGTCCCAGTGTCCCCCAGTCAAACCCGTTGCCCCAGTGCCACCTCCAGCTGCCCAAACCGGCCACCCCAGTTCACGGCGGGCGACCCGGTGGTGACAAAGGAGGTGACAATGCCAACGCAGCCGAGTTGGGGACACCGAGGGGGGGGGGGGGACGGGACGGGGGGGTGGTGGCACCCGGGAGGTGACACCCAGAAGGCCGTGGGGCAGGAGGTGGCCCGGGCCACCAGGTGGGGTTTTTTTTGGGGGGGGGGGAATGAAGGAAAAGAGTGAAAGCGGAGTGATGGATGGATAATGGGGGGACTGGGAGCACTGGGAGTACTGGGGAGGGAAGTGGGGAAGGGGGAATTGGGGGGGGAATGGGGTTTTTGGGGGGGGAACTGGGAGCACTGGGATTACTGGGGAGTGGGGGAGGCAGAGGGAATTGGGGGGGGGTAACTGCATTTCGAGGGGTTTTGGGGGGGGTAGTGGGTACTGGGAGCACTGGGAGCACTGGGAGTACTGGGAGTGGTGGGGTGGGAAGGGGGAATTGGGGGGGAGATGGGGTTTGGGGGGAACTGGGGGAACTGGGAGCACTGGGATTACTGGGGAGTGGGGAGGTGGAGGGAATTGGGGGGGGTAACTGCATTTCGATGGGTTTTGGGAGGGGTAGTGGGTACTGGGAGCACTGGGAGCACTGGGAGTACTGGGAGTGGTGGGGTGGGAAGGGGGAATTGGGGGGGAGATGGGGTTTGGGGGGGAACTGGGGAACTGGGAGCACTGGGATTACTGGGGAGTGGGGGAGGCGGGAGGGAATTGGGGGGGTAACTGCATTTCGATGGGTTTTGGGGGGGGTAGTGGGTACTGGGAGCACTGGGAGTACTGGGAGTGGTGGGTGGGAAGGGGGAATTGGGGGGAGATGGGGTTTTAGGGGGGAACTGGGGGAACTGGAGCACTGGGAGTACTGGGGAGGGGGGTGGGGAAGGGGGAAATGGGGTTGGGGGGGGAACCCACCGAGGGGTCACCGGGGTCCCCAAATATGGGGGGGTTGGGGGGGAGGGGGGGAGGGGTCAGAGGTGACATTGGGGACATGTGGGGGGGGGGGGGAACGGGGGTGGGGGGGGAGGGGACGGCCCCGGTGACACCGGGGGAGGGGGGAATGGGGTCACCGATATCGGCCCCCACTTTGGGGGTCCATTTGGGGGGGGGGTGTCCCCCCACACACACACTTTGGGGTCACCATTGTCCCCCTTTTGGGGTCCCCAACCCCCCCTTTTTAGGGCCCCCCCTTTTGGGGTCCCCTTAACTCCCCCCCCCCCCTTTTAAGCCCCCCCCCTTTTTAGGGTCCCCAACCCCCCCCCCTTTAATGGACCCCCTTTTTTTGAGGGTCCCCCCTGACCCCTCCTTCCTTTTAGCCCCCCCCTCC